>NC_058111.1:32155117-32284600 GCF_914725855.1 Thunnus albacares | reverse complement strand
ATTTTGTTTGCTTTTTCAGTGACTGAGGGGGAAGTGTCCTTTCAGTTGAAAGTGTCTCCGGAGATGGCACCAGAGGTCCAGGTTGTTGCTTATGCTGTCCTCCCCAGTGAGACTATAATAGCCCACAGTGCAAACTTCTCCACAGAGAAATGCTTAAGTCACAAGGTCAGTGCAAAAAGAAGAAGATGATGATGTAGATTTAGATGTAAAATGATATATCAGTGTAGTCTCATGTTTAGGCTTCTACTTTCACAGTGGTTTCATTCAGCTGTGAAAAGCAACAGTATGTGCAAACCCAGGGGTTAAGGTGCAGTCACACAAGCACCAACCTGCAGATGTCTGATCTCCATTTCATTTAAAGCCTGAACAACTGACGAATTCAAGGGCACATTTCCTGTTGTGCTGACTCAACATTCACCTTTTTCAACTATCACCTGCCGATTTGCATGGTCGATCAGTGTATCATTGCAGTGTTCTAGCAGAGTGACATCACCCCATTTAGGGCATTATTACACTGACAGGCTGCAAACCACAGTATCACTCTCAAATGTGATCCCACAGCTCAATATATAGTTACTACCCCCCATTAGAACCAAAACATCAGTCAAGTCAACCAACTCACGTGGAATTATTATTTGAATGTAGAATAACTACAGCGCTGATGTATGGTGTCCAGGCTATGACCTCATCACTCCCCAGAGGGAAGCACCAAGCGAACCAGTGATAATAACTGAAGCAAAGTCTTTCAGTTAGTTCAGGCAGCCAACTTGATTAATCACGGCGGTGTACTTAAATTGTCACTGTTCTGCTCACTCTTTTACTGCATGCCTGTTTCCACATGGCTCACCTGAAAAATATGGTGTCAAATACTGCAACTGCTGTTCATGTAGAATTTCAAAAGCTCCACCTCCACCCTCCTTTGCTCGGTTGGCGCATACAGCAAAAAAAGTTCCTAGCTTCCGAGTTTGCTTCTGTGCTGTGTAGCTTATTGAATATGAACAGCAGTGTTTCTCCCACTGGCCCCACCCGGCCCTTTACATTGTGGCAACGTCACAGATTTTTAAATCGCTTTTCTCAGCTCAAGGAAAGTTTTATAAATATAAAACCTGCATGGATCAAAAATTCACAACAGAAAGAGCCATAATTGAACTTGTTTGCAGTTCAGGGTGTCTTGTCAACAGTTTCATAGAAGTCTCATTTACAATGGTGGCCTATAGGGAAAATGATTTTTAGGCCGCAGGGGTGTTTTTCGCAGCAATACCGCGAGTAACCACTGGGAAAAATTGGCTGTAAAGCTGATTGGCAGCACCCTATCCACCTCTTATAATACATCCATGTCCTGCAGATTCTGAATTTACCTTCCCCTAAGGTGAAGTTAGTATCGTCACTCCCCACTCCCAGCTGTTCCATGAGTTGGCTGAGTGGTGCGGCAGCATGCATGGAGCTAAAGAGTGAGCAGAGTACTGAGGGCTTAAATACACCACCATGATTAAAGTGGTGCATTGGATATATGTTGGAGTGCAGGCTTCAACCCAAGTTGAATGGATTATTATATAAATGGAAATATGTACAGTGATGATATCTCCCATCTAGGCTTGGACCTTGTCACTCCCCACAAGGAGGCACCAAACTCAGCAGGGAGTGGGAAGTGACGATAACAACTTCCCCTTGCACGCCTCATTTCATATCTTTCTTTTGTCAGATGAGAGGCTAATGTAACTGTACCTTAAGAAAGAGAACAGAAAATCATGAGCTACATGGGTTGTCCCTGTATCAGCCAAATCAGCTACAGATTGAATCTAATGACATTTTAAGATAAGTTTGATAAATTTCCATTTACCACTGAGATCCATCATGCCTCCAGACAAACAAATTGGCCTGTTCCTGGACAGAAATCTGAGGGTGAACAATCAGTCCATCATCTTAAAAATAAGAAAATGTGTCTTCTATATACATATTATAATAACTACTGTAGGAGCCATGAATGGATTAATTTTCAAGTTTGAATGAATTGCAAAGTAGTAATTTTTTGTTTTATATTTTGGGTTATTTTGGTTTGTTTATTATTGCATGATCACGGTGATTGATAATCAGGTCACATTGATATGGGCGGTGGTATCCAATAGTTAATATAAGCACCTGTTCACCTGCATGCCGGCTGGTAAGAAAGAGACAGAGGGTGAGTGGGTCGTCGTATTTTTTGTTGACCGCTGTTTTACATCTGATCGCTGTGATTATTTTGAGTATATTTTGTGCACGTTATAATAAGTTGATCCTTTTCATTAATAAAAGTTATTAAACTTATTTTTTGATCTCAGCGAATCTTTTTGGTAGCGTGTCAGACAAACGGCAAACAAGGCCCAACCTCAGCTTCTCAGCGACTTTTACATTGTTGCCAGTAATCGCACCATTTTTGTCAACAAAAAACGGCATTAAGAGAAACATCACCGGATGGCGCATGGGCTCAAGGATCGATTGGAAGGGGATTAAACAAAGCGATCGTCGGGGGTAAATGACTGAAGAAGGCACCGGCTGTCAACTATTACAACTTCAGGAGCCGCAGTCAAAGCCAACCACAGAAGCCAGGTAGGCTTACCGGTGTTTGTACGCATTAAGCTGTGTATTAATGGAAGGAATGCGGCTTGAATATTCACTGCCGTGTGTCCGCTGGGGACAACTGGCTGATTGATTACCGGTTGAGAGGTGGCTCACCCGGAGTGTTGGCATTAACCTGACTGTGGTGCAAAAATAAGGAATCTCTGCTTGGTCTCTTTGAAGTTTCCGCTGTGCTGTTGATGTGGAAATGTTTGCTGGATGAATTGCCTTTCGGTCTGTGGATGTATCCTTAAATGCACAAATAATGTATTGAAAAAGACATCGAAAAGGAACTCAAAAGAGGAAAAATGAGTCAAATAAATGCTGGTGTTGCAAGTTCTCAAATGGAGAGTGGGAAAGAAAAAGCTCAACTCACTGCAAAGGCGTTGGTGAATAAAATTGAAAAGCTTCAACAGGAACGCAAAATGACTGTGAATAAAATTAAAGGGCTCATACCACAAATGAAATCATTCATGAAAAAAAAGGGAAAATGTCTCTCATGTACAACCCCTTTTAAAGAGTTTAATTCAACTTTGTGAAAATGCCAACATGTCACATAGTATGTTGATTCCTTTACTCCCAGAGGATGAACAGAGGAAACAAAATGAATGGTTTTCCAGCATTGTGAATTACAGCAACACACTTAAAGAGCATGTTGAACAGTGGTTGAGTGAACCAGAGGAACTGCTCCACAATGACAGTTGTGTTCAATCTGATCCTGTTGAAATCAATGAAGATGTGTCTTTTCTTCAAATAGCCGATGAACCTCAAGTAATAATGCAGGCTACATCCATAATCATGACAGATGATATACAAGATGATGTAAAGCCAAGTGACAGTGTGTCAAATGTGGGAAGCAGAGTGTCCAGATCACAAAACTCTGCAACAGGAAGAAAGTCTGCTGCTTCTAGTATTTCTTCTGCACGTCTTAAAGCTGAGGCGGACTTGGCAGCTTTAAAGATAAGACAAAATTTATTAAAGGACAAACACGAACTGGAAGAAGAGGAGGAACGGCTACGTAAAAGGAAGGAGTAGCTTCAACTGGATCAGGAAATTGCTACACACATGGCTAAGCTAAATGTGTTCAGATCTCAGAGCATCCTAAGTAGGAAAACCTCTATAACAAAGCAATCGGAAGGAATGAATTCTTATTTGGAAAAAAGACAAGGAAAAACACAAACCCTCAGTGCTGAGGCAAATCCATTTATTCCACAAATGTCACAAAAGGAAATCAAACGTGACCACCTGGATACAGGAGCAAGGCCTGAGGAGAGAAATCCATCTCAGTTCTTTCATTTGAAGCCTATGTCTGTAGGGTGCCATGAACCTTAGCAACATTCAGTGTATCATGATGCTCAAGCAACTACACAGATGCAATATGGAAATGTGTCATATGCAAATATGGGTGCAGAAAATGAAGACCAAAACAACATGCTTGGCATTATGAGGAAGCAAAATGAAATCACTACACTGTTGATACAGCAGCAATGTCTTTCGTGTTTGCCCAAGCGAGATATACCAACTTTTGATGGTGATCCATTAAAATATCATGCATTCATGAAGGCTTTTGAGGATGGTGTGGAAAGGAACACTGCGAGCCACAGTGACCGACTCTATTTCCTGGAGCAGCACACTAAGGGTCATCCAAAAGAGCTTGTTAGAAGCTGCCAGCACATTGATCCAGAGAGGGGATATGTTAAGGCTAAGGCTTTATTACAGGAGCAGTTTGGAAATGAGCAGAAGGTTGCATCTGCATACATGGAAAGGGCTCTTTCATGGCCTCCGAACAAAACTGAAGGTGTGAAATCTCTTCAAGATTACAGCTTTTTCCTCAGAGGCTGCTGTAATGCCATGGAAGAGGTGCAATACTTGCATGAGCTGGACATGCCTGCCAATATGCTGGCCATTATAAGGAAATTGCCTTACACATTTAGGGACATTTGGAGAACTGTAGTCTGTGAACTGCAAGAAAGGCGCAGCCAGAGAGCTACATTCATTGACATCACTAATTTCATTGAGAGACAAGTGAAAATCTTAACTGACCCAGTGTTTGGAAACATACAGGATGCTCCATCGCTGACAACAAACAAAGGTGTAAGCAAGCACAATCCACAATCTCGTTCTGGAATTAAGGGAACTAGTTTTGCTACCACTGTAGCCCCTGTGGGAAACAAAACTCAACCTGGAACCAAAGGGAAGGAACATGTTCAAACTGAAAGGAAGACATGTCTTTGCTGTCGAGGAGGTCACACATTGGATTTGTGTCCTCAGTTGGGGAAAAGAGCACATAAAGAGAAGATTGGCTTCTTGAAGGACAATGGTGTCTGTTTTGGCTGTTTGTGTATTGGACACATCAGCAAAGATTGCAGAAAACAGATTTCCTGTGCAAAATGTGGTCTTAAACATCCAACCATACTTCACATTCCTCCAAAGGAAAAGGAATCTGAGCTAGCTGAGAGGAAAGTAGAGGTGTCAGTGGACAGCACTCTGGTGTCAAGTGGTCTTACTGGGGCTGGTGATCACAATTGTAAACTTCCCATAGTTCCAGTGCAAGTTAAATCCAGAAAGGGGAGCAAAATTGTCACCACCTATGCTTTCTTGGACCAAGGCAGTACAGCAGTATTCTGTACAGAGTCTCTGATGCACAAGCTTTACCTTACAGGGAAGAAGGTACATATTCTTTTACGGACAATGGGCCAAGAGAAAGTTGTGAGCAGTCAAATCGTGTCAGGCCTGGAGGTAGCTGGCTTGAATGAGGAGCACTTCTGTGAACTGCCCAAGGCTTACACACAGGTGTGCATGCCTGTTCACAAGGGGAACATTCCAAGACAGAGTGATCTTCAGAGATGGCCTCATTTAAAACATGTCAATTTGCCTGAGATTGAGGCAGGGATTGAGCTGTTGATAGGGACAAATGTTTCTAAGGCCTTGGAACCATTGCAAGTCATACGCAGTGTTAATAATGGACCCTATGCAATAAGGACAATGCTGGGTTGGACTGTGAACGGACCACTGAAAGGAGACAGTGGAGATGCAATGGACTGTGAGTGAACAACAGAGTGTCAGTTGTGTGTTTGGACGAACTTTGGCAGCAGCAATTTAAGGCAGATTTCCCTGAAAGCAGCATGGATGAACAAATTGGCATGTCAAGAGAAGATCAAAAGTTTATGGAACTGGTCACAAACTCAGCAAAGCAAGTGAATGGCCACTATCAGATCAACTTACCTCTGAGGAAAAGGGACGTTAGCATGCCAAATAATAAGAAAATCATTGAGCAGCGTGCCTTACACCTGAAGAAGAGGCTTCAGAAGGATTCCTCATTTCATGCTGATTATATGGCCTTCATGAATGACCTTGTTGCCAAAGGTTATGCTGAAAGGGTGCCTGAAGAGGATGTGGAATGTAGTGATGGCAAGGTCTGGTATATCCTGCACCATGGCGTCTACCATCCTACAAAAGGAAAGATCAGAGTTGTCTTTGACTGTGGAGCGAGTTTCCAGGGAACATCACTTAATGCTCAACTCCTACAGGGACCAGATCTTACAAGTTCACTGATAGGAGTGGTGACCAGATTCAGGAAAGAACCAGTGGTGATCATAGCAGATGTTGAATCCATGTTTCACCAGGTAAGAGTGCCAGTGGAAGATTTTGATTTGCTGAGGTTCCTCTGGTGGCCTGATGGGGATTTAAATCAAGATCTCGTCGACTTCAGGATGATGGTGCATCTCTTTGGGGCGACGTCATCTCCCAGCTGCGCCAATTTTGCCCTCAGAAAATGTGCAGAGGACAACAAAGAACAGTTCAGCCAGCAAGTGGTGGATAAGGTCCTACATTGCTTCTATGTTGATGACTGTCTTGTGTCAATGGCTTTGGTGGAGGAAGCAGTGTCACTTTATCATGACCTCGTCTCCATCTGTACTAAAGGTGGATTCCAGCTCACAAAGTGGATAAGCAACAAGCGTGATGTTCTGTCTGTGATACCTGAGAGCCACAGAGCTGAGGATATGAAAAGGTTGGACATGGATCAGTATGTGCTACCAGTAGAGAGAGTACTTGGTGTGGAATGGTGTATCCAGTCTGATACTTTTAAGTTTAAGATTGTGATCAAGGACAGACCACTCACCAGGAGAGGGATCCTCTCAACAGTTAGCTCCATCTATGATCCTCTTGGTATCTTGAGTCCTGTTGTCCTGTCAGCGAAGAAGATCTTAAGGAATCTGTGCAGGAGAGCACTTGGCTGGGATGATGTCATACCTGAGTCAGTTGCTCAGGACTGGACAAGTTGGCTAGATGAACTTTGTCATTTGGAGAAATGTAACATCATGAGATGTCTGAAACCACTGGACTTTGGAGAAGTTACTACAGCACAGCTGCATCATTTCTGTGATGCAAGTGAAGAAGGCTATGGAGTAGTGACTTACCTGTTGTCACGAAATGCCCACTCAAGTGCACAGTGCCTTTGTTATGGGAAAGGCTAGGGTAGCTCCACTGAAGTCTGTTACCATCCCCCGAATGGAGCTTATTGCTGCCACCATGGCAAGTCGCATTGATGTCTTGTGGAGGAAAGAGCTGCACATGCATCTTCAGGATTCTGTGTTTTGGACGGACAGTGCTTCTGTGCTCAAGTACATCAGAAATGAAACTTCCAGATTCAGAGTCTTTGTTGCCAACGGAGTCTCAGAAATTCGCAAGGCCTCACACCCTTCTCAATGGAGGTATGTTGAAACTGCAAGCAATCCAGCCGATGTTGCCTCCAGGGGTGTGAAAGTAGATACATTTCTCAAGAATGCAACATGGGTGTCAGGGCCTCATTTTCTCCTTCAACCTGAGAGAGTGGCCTGTCTCTCCTGACGATGCTCTTCAACTTCCATCAGATGACCCTGAGGTTAAGAAAGCTGTTGCAGTGAATGCTATACAGGTCAGAGAGGAGGTTGATGCAGTGACTCGCATGATCCATTACTTTGACTCTTGGACCCATCTGAGAAAGTCTGTTGCTTGGATCTTGAGATTTAAGACTTGGCTCTTGTCTGTTTGTCAGAAGAGGAGACAATTGAGCATGGCTCTTGCACAGTCTGACTTGGATACGGACCAACAAAGACGTTCATTGGAGAAGGACATGGAAACTTTTAAGAGAAAGACAGTTTCAAGTTGTCTATCAGTGGAGGAGTTTGAGAAGGCTGAACTGGAGATCATCAAGTTTAGTCAAAGGAAGAGGTTTCCAGAGGAATTCTCCAGATGAATTCCACTCTGCCCACTGATGGAGGATGGTGTTCTGAGAGTTGGTGGTCGGCTCAGCAGGTCATCTGTGCCAGCAGAAACGAAACATCCCATAATATTGGTTAAGGATTTACATATATCAGCCATTCTTCTGAGGCACATTCATCAAGAGGTGGGACATGGTGGTCGTAACCACATGTTATCCAAACTGTGTGAGAGATATTGGATCACCGGTGCCAGTACAGCCATAAGGAGAGTTCGGTCAAAGTGTATCATCTGTTGACGGTTGAATGCTCAGCCAGTGTCCCAGACAGACTTACCTTATGAAAGAGTTACTCCAGATGAACCTCCTTTTACTCGTGTTGGAGTAGACTATTTCGGACCTTTTGAGGTGAGGAGCAGAAGGAGTGTAGTGAAGAGGTATGGAGTCATTTTTACCTGCCTGGCCATACGCGCAATCCACATTGAAGTGGCACCTTCACTGGACACAGACTTTCATTAATGCACTCAGACGCTTTATTGCGAGACGTGGTCAAGTTCAGGAATTGCACTCTGATAATGGGACAAACTTCATTGGAGCAGAGCGTGAATTGAGAACAGCTATTGAGCAGTGGAATCAGTTGCAGATTAATGGTGTTCTTCTTCAGAAAGGAATAAAATGGACTTCTAACCCCCCCACTGGCTCACATCATGGAGGATCTTGGGAGAGGTTAATTAGATCAGTGAGGAAAGTCCTCAATTCCACTTTGAAAGTGCAAAACTTGGACGAAGAAGGCCTTCACACAGTTCTCTGTGAAGAGGAAGCCATCATCAATGGCCGTCCAATTACTAAAGCATCCACAGATCCTAATGACCTGGAAGCATTGACATCAAATCACCTGTTATTTTTGAAGACCTTACCATCTTTGCCACCAGGAGTCTTCCAGGGGACAGACATGTATGTTCGTAGACGATGGAAGCAGGTGCAGTACATGTCTGACTTGTTCTGGAAAAGATGGGTTAAAGAATACTTACCTCAACTGCAGGAGCGTCAGAGGTGGTCAGGAGTGAAGCGCAACCTCATCCCTGGAGATATAGTGCTTATAGTGGATAACACGGCACCTCGTAAATCCTGGGTCATGGGAAGAGTCCTACAAACCTTTCCAGACAGGAGAGGTTTTGTGCGTCAGGTGCGCATCAAAACAAAGAGCAGCTGCCTGGACCGACCAATAACCAAAGTCTGTCTAATACAGGAGGCCGAAGCTGGATAAGGAGTGGCTGATGCACATTGTGACACTTTGACCTCCATTTTGACTCTGATTTTTGACTGACAGACATAAAGTGATGATAAAGATCACTCTGATAAGACTATGTGCTAGTAACCTCTGGTCTTACTGACTTATGACACATGTACAGGATCGGGAGGAAGAAAAAATAAAGTAAATTTATGGACTTTGATTATTGAGCTTTTAATTGCTTCATGCCTCCTATTAAAATCTGTAATGTGAGTAATTATTATGTAATAACCTAATAATTAGGGGCTGGCGTGTAGGAGCCATGAATGGATTGATTTTCAAGTTTGAATGAATTGCAAAGTAGTAATTTTTTGTTTTATATTTTGGGTTATTTTGGTTTGTTTATTATTGCACGATCACGGTGATTGATAATCAGGTCACATGCATATGGGCGGTGGTATACTATAGTTAATATAAGCACCTGTTCACCTGCATGCCAGCTGGTAAGAAAGAGACAGAGGGTGAGTGGGTCGTCATATTTTTTGTTGACCGCTGTTTTACATCTGATCGCTGTGATTATTTTGAGTATATTTTGTGCACGTTATAGTAAGTTGATCCTTTTCATTAATAAAAGTTATTAAACTTATTTTTTGATCTCAGCGAATCTTTTTGGTAGCGTGTCAGACAAACGGCAAACAAGGCCCAACCTCAGCCTCTCAGCGACTTTTACATTGTTGCCAGTAGTCGCTACAACTACTTCTATCAGATGATTCGCTGGAGCAAAACACAGCAGGTTTACAGCTCTAAAGGTCATTATGGTGCATCTGTTTGTGTGTGTGTTTCAGGTGTTGTTGGAGTTTTCTCCGTCCTCAGCTGTTCCAGGAGAAGAAAGCATCCTGAAGTTGACGGCCCATCCAGACTCTCTGTGTGGCGTGAGCGCTGTCGACCAGAGCGTCCTCATTAAGGAGCCAGGGAAGACTCTGAATGTAGACAAGGTCAAGATCAACCACACCAGATGCATTCGATTATTTTATTTATTTATTGTGTTCTGTGTTACATCAATGGGTTTGTAACAAGCAGCAACTTCCACAACTTGAGTCTGAAGTTAATGCCGAAGTACGATAAAGGGCCCCTAGATGCTCCAAATGACTCCTATTCAAAAAGCATGAACTTCTCTCTGGAAGTACTAAGTTGGAGTACAGTCTCCATCTCTAAATTCAGGCCCTCTAATAAGTGTGCTGGTGGTCATTTTGACTCATAGTAGCTTTGATATCTGCCGTGTAAGCGTTGATTGACAGCTGTGATTGACAGTTGGCTCACCTGCTGCTTTCCCCAGCTCCGGGACCCACACTGAGTCGGACTATTGTGTCAGTATTTCACTAAGTTTAATGTTACTTGATTATGATACCTACCCTGTTAGCACAATTTAGCTTAAGTAGCTAACATTAGCCCAAGTGTGCAGCACTGCCGGTAAGATAGCATTAGCTTGGGTCTGAGGTAGATTTTATAATTGTTTTTATTTATTTATTTTAATTTTATCATTAGCTTACAGTCAATGGGCTGCGTCAGTCCTGTTATGGCTAGGCTAATGAACCCACGAGCAAGACACCGAGGCAGGAGGCAGCGAGTGGGGTTGGAAAAGGATTTATTTGCAAGGCGGTAAAACTGGGAGACTGGGGCCAAGGTCTGGACTGGTAGCTGGGGAACCTAGGGGCTTGGGCTGGGCGTGAGGCTGGGTATAGGGGATGGAGTGGGGAGCCAGGTCAAGGGATAGGCTGAGCCGGCGAGGCAGTAGGACTGGAGACAGGGCCGGGGTCAGGCTGAGGTCTTCTGCAGGCACAGAGAAAACAAAAGTCAGGCAATTGCTGGATACTGACAGAACAGTAATAAGTAGGCTGGAAGTGTGACTGACTGTAGGAACAGAGTCTACGATCTGGCGGTGAGTAGGAGGTTGCACTCTATTTTTAAGCAGACCTCCTGATGAATGGCAGCTGTTCGCCCGACTCCCACACACCTGTCTCCACTCCTACAATTAGAACCCAGAGAGAGAGAGACACACACACACACCCACTAGGAGGAGGCAGAAGTGGAGGGCAAGACAAGTCCAGTGGGCAGAGTGGAGGACCTGCTGCCCAGAAGTATTTTCTTTACCATGTTAAGGTTTTCTTTTAATGATATCTTTAACATTTCTCAACACAAAAACACAAAAGTGTCCTTGATAACTCAACAATACAATAGGTTAATGTTATGGTCATCAGTTTTAATAATTTCTCCTTTATCTTTCTGAGAAATAAAGTTTTTTTGTCAGATTTTGATAGTGATAGGCTAAGGAAGTGCATTGTGTTGTGGGCATGTTCAACTACTGTTTTGGGTTGTCTGCTGTCAGTGGACTTCATTCCATTTCAAATTGCTTCCGTTTGCTGCAACCTGAATCCACACACCGTTGTCTCTGTTAAGAAAAGGCATTTTATAGCCTGTGATTGTAAAATGTGAAGTTGCTCTTTTAATTTCATATTTCCAAGAATATGTGGCTGAGGATATTTAATATGAAATCATCTTTCTTAAAACATATCAATTAATATTGAGCCACGTCATGCAATAAAGCATGTTGTACCATCTTGTATATGGCCATATAAATGGGATGAAGACAGGATTATCAAACTAGACTTTACGTTTCACATTCCTCATTTAATCCCTGCACTTTCACATATCACCTTCATATATTACTTTCATTATTTCATATATTTCATCAAAGTGGACTTTAGAATGTGCATTACATTCAACCTCCACTGTTACATTATTTAATCATTTATGCATGTCACATTTAATTGTTACTCTTGTCACCTTCATATATTTCATACACTTCATTTCTTTGTCCATAGCACAGCCCACATTTCCTTTGTCAATATTTAATTTCAAGTTTTACATCCCATTTCAAAACTATTACTATTCTATTATTTAAATAGACTTTAAAATTTCAATTTAAGTTTAGTATTATTTAGATTATTTCACTATTATTAATATTAACTTACTTTTATCTATTTTTATTCTTCTGTGTTGTGTTTTTTGGGACCACCAAGACACTTTATATGCTTGCATTGACTAATAAAACAGATCCTGATTAAATGGGTTATGTCATGTTGACATAAATCCCAAAACCAAGAATCATAAAGATAAAAAAAAATCTCCAGGGTTGTGTAAATAGTAGCCTATGCCCCAACCCTAACCCAAGCACTTCAGGCCTTCCCTCAAGCCTGTAGTAATGCCCTTGATTATCAGCAGTATTATAATCTCTGAAGGTGACTCATTTTGGTCATTATTTCCTCTAAAAAAGAAAAAAACAAACAAAAAGGTTTATTTTATATCTTGGGCCTTCAAAGTTTTCTCTGAAACTAGGCCTGGGATGGTTTGTGTCCATGAAATGAGAAAATTAAAACTTTATTGTGGAGCTAAACCAAATACATCATTGGAAAGGTCTCAACCTGCAGAGTAACATATGTCAGTATGAAGATTCTACATGGCTCCTTCTTTGAAATACTGACCTTTGAACCTTGACCTTAGCGCATGTTTGAAGGCTTATAATTCAGCAACAAAACAGGCCAAAGACATGAGACCAACTGTTATAGAGAGCTCTTGACCTCAGCTATCATGTGAGTATAATCAACAACTGGGTTCGCTATCAGATATAGGTAAAATATGGTTAAAATAAATTTTCACCCATCTAACAATTAGATATTTAAAATTGTATTACACAAATGTGTTTACCATCCCCTTAAAGTCCTCAGTGTAATTTCAATTCAATATTTTCGATGTCCAATTCTAGGAAAAACACTAATATATTTTTAAAAAACTACAATTCCCTAGAGCCGTGCCATGCAGCTTGATACAAATCTTGATACAAATCTACACCACAGATGTAGTTCTTCAGGTTTAGGGTTGTAAAAAGGGTTGCAAAAAGATATATCTACTGAATATATCAAATTTCTAGTACAGCCGAACTAGTAATTACACTGCATCTAGATGAGCTATGTTAAGAAAATGTAAAGACGTTGGTTTATTTCAAAATATTTTAGTCAAAACAGGAGTCGAAAGTGCCAAGTCTGCCCACACGGTGGCCATTTTCCTCTGATGTCATGCTCAGAACGCTGCAAATGCAACACCACTAACACACTGTTAGCTTAGCCTGTTAGTACCTGCTACCACCAATGTTACTGAAAAAAATACATAAATAGGTTGTAAGCTATTTAAATCTAAATCCATGGAGCTGTGTGAAAGTTAATCAGGATCCTTTCCAAGAAATGGAACAAAACCAGCTGATGCATCATGGCAGACAGGCTGGAAATAAAGCTGTTAATGTTAACTTCCCTGATTCACTCAACACTCAACAATTCATAAGAACTTCATAAAAACTCTGATTTTAATCCTGCTGCTTTGGTTGTTAAACTGTCACATTCAGTGTGTCTGTCAGTCAAACTGTCAGGTTTTGTCACGTTTTATGTGACCAGCCCAATTTCAGAAAAGGACAGTCATATTAAATCTCAACATTTTTGAAAAGAGCTCTGCACACAATAAGTCAGGTCCTCCGGTATGTCCACCGGACAAACACGGACCATTGACTGTACTAATAAAATGAAAATAAAGAAATAAAGGAAATAAGGACAAAATGTGGGGTTAAATGTTGAATAATGTAGCAGTTATAGTTAAAAAAGAATATTAAATAAGAAAAATAATACAGCTTCTGTGCTCCCAAATCCTGATTGACAGAAAAGAACATGCTCCATGAAACATACTTCCAATTGAAATACATTAGTTTGAAAGTCATGCTGAGTGTCACAAAATAATTGAAAATTCATGTCCTAGTACACGAACCTAAAGATTAAATTTCATGACTATTTCATGAATTGCCGTGAGATTGGGTTGTTATATATGGTCTGTATCCTGGGAATGGTTGAGAAAATGTGTTTTTAGGGAAAGAGAAGAGTAATGCTTTCTATTTCCTAACTATTCACTTTTGAGATCTTCCAGAGCAAGACAGTGAGTGGAACTGCCCAGGTTTATTAAATTTAGCCCTAGACACACCCTAATCTTCTGAGGTCAACTTGTTAGGTTTCTCATGTGAGTCGCAAACACAATGCAACAAAATGTTAACATTTTTTTGGTGCTAAAAAAAGACATTAATATCTGGAAAGCAACAGCAACAAATGTCTCACATTAGTTCCTCACATATGTCTATCACTCACTGGGTGTATACTGACGAGACAAGGTATCTGCATTCTTATTGCTTCTTCCTGACCGGTATTTAATTTCAAAGTCAAACGATGCAAGTTGGGCAGCCCAGCGTTGTTCAGTTGCACCAAGCTTGGCAGATGACAGGTGACTAAGTGGATTGTTGTCTGTGTAAACAACACACTTGTGGCCTAGCAGGTACTCCCTGAACTTCTCCGTCATGTCCCACTTTAGCCCCAAGAACTCCAATTTCACTGAGCTGTAGTTCAGCATGTTGTGCTCTGTGGGCCTCAGACCTCGGCTGGCATATGCTATTGGTCTGACTTTGCCCCTTGATCCTGTGGGAGCACTGTCCCCAGTCCACTATGACTTGCATCCACCTCCAGGATAAAGGGCAGGGAGAAGTCAGCATAGGCAAGCACTGGTGTCATGGTGAGCTTTGTCTTCAGTGCCTCAAAACTTCTATGACACTCTTCTGTCCAGTTCCCAATGAAACCCAGTTCTGCCTTCTTCTTAGACCTTGTGCCCCCCAGCTCTGCCACCAGCCTATGTAGCGGGGCCGCCAACTTGGCCAAACCCTCCACAAACCGGCAATAGTAGCTAGCGAACCCCAGAAAAGACCACAGCTCTGAGACAGTAGTGGGGGGTTGCCAGTTAGCCACCACTGCTACCTTGCTTGGATCTGTGGAGACACCCTTGTCGGAGATCATATGGCCCAGGTAATGCACCTACTGTTGGAAAAATGCACATTTGGTGAGCTTCGCCTTTAGACCTTCCTGCTGAGCTGACCCAGCACCATCTCCAACCTTTCCAGATGTTGTTCTACTGTGGAAGAAAAAAATACAATGTCATCAAGGTAGAGAGGCAATGATTGGCCTTGCTGGTCTCCAAATAGCTGCTGCATTAATCTCTGAAAGGTGCTGGGGGCGTTACAGAGCCCAAAAGGCATGCGATTCCACTCAAACAGCCCAAATAGAGTGCAGAACGCAGTCTTGGGCCAGTCTTTCTCAGTGACTGGAACCTGGTTATACCCACTGGCGAAGTCCATGGTGGAAAACCCGTCAGCGCATCCAGGGATTCCTCAATGCGTGGCAGAGGAAAGGCATCCTTCTTTGTCTTGTTGTTCAGTTGGCGGTAGTCTACGCACATGCGCAGACTGCCATCCTTCTTCCTGACAAGAACAATGGGGGAGGCGTAGGGGCTGCGACTCTCTCTGATCACCTGTGCCTCTAGCAGTTGACGGGGGTATGCACCTGTAGCGCTGCCTCACAGGAACATCATCTAAGAGGGGGATATCATGGGCTATCAGATTAGTACAGCCCAAGTCCCCATCATGGACAGAAAACACGGAGGTATACTTCCTAAGAAGTGACCTCACCTGTCCCTGCTCTTATGCAGGCAAGGGGGACAAATCCATGGCCTCTATCTGATCCGGCACAGTGCGAGAAACAGATTGAGACCCCACTGTAGCTACACCAGATGGCACCTCAGTGACCCCTGTGGGCAAGCTGACAACTACAATGTTGCGGGGGTAGAGCAACACGTCAGTGGAATCAACATTAACGATTGGTATGTAGGCTGTGTCCCTTGTCACCCGAACTATAGCAGGGGACGCAAGCAGTCCAGCGGGAAAGCCAGAGTCCAGGGGCTCAAACAACACAGTAGTACCTGAATACTGCTCCGAGCACGTGGCTGCTACAACCTTCATCACACCACCTGGGATACGACAAGCCTTTCTACCCTGAACCTTTACCTTGCCTGGAGTATCCTGAGGGGCCTGCACACTAGCCCGATGGCACTTTTGTAACGCCTGCACAACTGACTCTGGGGCCTCGGATAGAGAGGGCAAAGAGAACAAGGCCAAGCCATGCTGCCCAAAGAGCTCTCAGTAGCATCTGCGAATCACAAAACACCAGGGACCTGACAGGACAACTCACCGGGGGAATCCTTCACCACCAACACCCTACACTGTGGCATTAACTTACCACAGAGCTCAACATCCAGCTCCAAGTAGCCAATGTAGGGGATAGGCAACCCATTGGCCGTTCTAAGCTGCAACCAGTGACAAGCGTGAAGGTGCTCTCAACCCTACGGCTCAAAATGCTGGAGGAAAAAGCTCTCTGTGACTGTAGACACCATGGAACCAGTATCTATTAAACAAGGCACTTTAACTCCACCCATGTCCACATCTAGATGAGGACTTGTCCAAGTTGACATTAGCTTGGAACTATCCTCCAAATCACTGGGACCAACCCCTGAGCCAGTAGATGCCCCACCTGAACTATTGCTCTGCAATCCGGTGGGCGCTAGTTTTCCGAAGCCTGAGTTGGATGAGACTGCCTACCAGACTGTGAGGGAGCATGCAAGGAGTGCTGGGAGCGAGGAGGAACACGTGCCCCATCGCACTCCCTAGCAAAATGACCAGGTTGCTGACAGCACTGTCATATTATGGGACCATTACGAGGTGAATGGCTGCGCCGGTAAGAGTTCTGCAAAAGTCCAATGCTTCGAGTAAGCTGATTTAACTGCTCTTGCTGATGTTTCAGCAGCTCCCTCATCTCACCCATCTCAGCTACCTGGGGGGGATTAACCCACCCCTGAGGACCACTCTGGACACCATACTGAATACCAAACGCTGAAGGAACAGAGTGACTTTGACCCCTCGCACCACCTGGCAAACCCTCACATTCCCACCTGATTGCCTCTCCCCTAACATCAAGTAAATTAACCGTAGGCTGTCTGCGCACAAACTGTTTTAGCTTGCAACGGAGGGCACCATCAAGGACATGCTCAACAAACTGGTCCCGCAGCAAAACATCAGCGTTAGGCATACCACCAGGTGCACGCTGCTTTACTGTTTCCATCAGGCCCATCAAAGCAAGGGAGAACTGCAGAGTCTCCCCTTACTGTTACCTTCTGGAAAAAAAGCTTCCTGTAAGGCTACATAGGACTCAGAACACCCATACATCTCCTGTAACACAGCAATGATCTTGGCTGAGTCCCCCCGTTCTGCACTAGGGCGATATTTTATCTCCTCACGTGCTTGCCCTTCCAAGCGATCGAACAGAAAAAATGCCTGATCTGATAGAGATAAATGTCTCACCCTCATACAGGCTTGCACCTCCTCAATCTACTCAGTCAAACCTATGCCTGATCTTTCCCTAAACATGGGACATTTCCTGTCTCGGGGCACAAAAACCAGTCTCTCTGTGACAGGGGCACTAGCAGTGGAAGGAGCAGTATCTGAGGCAGAAGAAGTAGAAGGCCCAGCAGTAGGGCCAGGCACAGCGGCAACCTGTTCCTGGCGCAGCCTCTCATTATCTGCCTTTAACTGTGCAACTAGGTCCCTCAATTCTCGAAACTCTTCCTCCATAACTACAACCTGATCAATGAAGGGAAGCTCTACAGTTGGTGGGGAAGAGTGATACAACCTCACCAGGACTTCCTACAGATCCACAAGAAATTAGCTGCTGCTTTGCCTTTAAGCAACCAAGAACAAACAAACCAAAAAAAAGAAGAAAAAAACCAAAAAGATTAAACAATACTGCTAACAATTTTTTTATTTTTTTATTTTATTTTTTTACAAGCAACAAAACAAAGAAAGAACAAAAAAAGAAGAGGAGAACACACGTCTCTGCTTTCAAAAAGTGAATCCTGCCAACTACGCCAGACTGTGACAAGAGGAATAGGGATTAAAGGGCACTAACCAGTGTTATCAAAAGGATCCAACTACGCCACCCTGGGGGTTTTACCCAGGGACAAGTGTTACCTCAGACCAGTACCATTAACTCAAAAGGCAATAGGTTCATTACACCAAGAAGTGAGAGAGAGAGCATCAATTCTCTATTTTTAACAATAGCAAAATTTAGTAAAAAAAAAACAATTATTAAACGTACCGATCACACAGATATTAAAAAGAGGGGCAGGGGAATTATTCAGTGCCAAGGCTTACCAGTGGAGGGGAGGTAGGAAAGGTGTCCAGAGGAGAGTCACCCCAAAGCACACCTGTACACACATCCACACACACACACACACACACACACTGGTGAAGGGTCAAACCCAGGGATGCTCAGTTAAACACAGCACACAGGAAAAAGGAGGAACCATCACCTACAGTCACCAACCCCACCACCATGGGCGCTCAGCTCCTGAAAAATAAAAAGGGATACAAAATCAATAAAGTGCTCAACCAACAAACAAAACCACCATACAGTTGCCCTAATGTTGAAACGCTTCACACTGGTTATCAACAGCTATAGGAAAGGGCCTCCCGCTGGTGATGTAACAAAACAAGAAAAGAAAAGAATAGACCAACAAACAAAACTAAACTAAATGAACACATAGACAATACCAAACAACATTCATTACAGGGCATAAAGACGAAAGCCCTGTACTTGTACAACTAACTAGGAAAGATAAACAAATAAACCAAATAAAGTAGAAAAACAAGATTATAAATATGAAACCATTACATAAGCCATAAAGTTGGGACAAAATGAACTAAACTAAGCAAAACTGAGGATAAGCAAACAATAAAATAAACTATGAAAACAATATTAGTAATATGAAATCATTATGTAAGCTATAAAGTAAAAACAAATGAATGAACTAAACTAAGCAAAACTGAGGATAAGCAAACAACAAAATAAACTATGAAAACAATATTAGTGATATGAAATCATTATATAAGCTATAAAGTGGAGACAAATAAATGAACTAAACTAAGCAAAACTGAGAATAAGCAAATGATGACAACAAAAAAAGAAAACCCCCCGCTCACTACGCACACTCACACCCACACCCACACCATTAAAACGACTCAGCTAAAAAGAGTTCTAGTCGTGGTACTGCCGGCCTTCAATGCAGCAGCAGCAGACCCGACCAAACAAATCGAAAACAAAGACAATGATTATTAACGCTAATTATAGGCAAAGCAGCAGTGTTCTTGCAGTGTGGGCAAGAACAGCAGCTCCCGAGTAAGTTGCTATATGGCTGGCCAGAGCCCACAGTCCTGTAATACATAATGAAAAATCAAATTAAAATGAGAAAGACAGCTGCCAAAAAGAAGATGAACCTGACACCATAATAGGCTACATACCAATCAGGCAGCGTCTGTAAGTTCAGGAAGAGAGAGAGAGAGCATCTATGGAGCCTATGCTGCTACTACATACAGGGACCTAGAAGCGAAACACCTGTACACTACACGCAACATAATAAACTTTGTGGTGCGAGAGAGAAGTGAACCTACTGACAGCAGTCCAATGAGGGGATCACTTCTGAGGGAGGTGAGTCACCACGGAGGGATCCATAAACTAACATAAGCAACAGCATGGGAGCACACTTTGAGGACCAGCACAGAAACTACTCTCATACCTGCAGCAGTTGCGGAAGTCCGGTGAACGGAGGCGGGGCGTGCGTTCAGTGTCAAGGGAGCACCCAGAAAATAACTACCTGCCTTTACAGGGTGCCCACAGACAATGATTGGCTCGAGATCGCTGAGTAATCAAGAGGCTAAGAGACTACAGGCCTGCTCAAACCAGACTGGAATACATTTCCATTCTGCTACATATGGATTGCACTTATTATTATTAATCCTGCAAATTTGCTGTCGTGAGTTGTCTGATGTTTTGAACACAAGTCCTAACATGTCTGAATCTTTCCCATTACTGCCTTCCTTCCCACATGATATGAATGGAGTGTTAGTGTAGGTTCAGAGATATTTTTACAGAAATACTTTCCAAACTGAAACATTTTGTTATGAAAGTCTGTCAAGACCTTTATATTGGTCAGTGTTTACAACAGCAAATATTTCACAAATTATAGCCTTTCATCTTTCTTTCTTTTCAGATATTTGACTTGTTGCCTGATAAAAAAGCATCCGGTATTCCACATGATGTTGAAGATCCTGTAGCGTGTATAAATGTGAGACAAAGAAGATATGTTTTGCCGTACCCTGGACATGGCGAAAAAGATGACGCTTACACAGTTTTCCAGGTAATCATTATGCACCAATTCCTAAATTAATTGCTGGCAGGACATTTGCTGTGAAAATGCAATGGAAGATACTGAATAACAAACTGCATAATGAATACTACAATACAGACCCAGCTTTGAAGTGCCATCTTTATATGTTGGTGGTTTATGTAGAAAATGGGCCTGAAGATGGCAACAAATCTGTTCATCAGGATGCCATCATGTGTGAACTTTAAGGGAACAAAATACTACAGTCATCATTACGATCGACCAAGTAAGACACACGCTGAACATTTACAAGCTATAACTTCAGGAATGTTCACTGTTTCAAGTTGACCACTGATTCTGATTGAATATTGTCCTGTTTCTTCAGACGTATTTTATCGGACAATTAGCCTTGGTTCAGCACCAAGAGGAGATGCAGGTCCACCTCCACCAATACAGACGGCCCGCTCTTTCTTCCCTGAGACTTGGATATGGGACCTGGTGGAAGTTGGGTGAGCTTTTATCACAAGCCTCTTAACGTCATGTTATTTGTCAGCTCAGACACTTAACCAAAACACTGCAGATCTTTTTCATGCTATAAAGAAACTGAAAAAGAACAACAACAACGGGGACAAATTGCTCTGTATTGGCAAACAACAGCAATGAAGTTGCAGTTTTTCATCTCTTGTTTACTCTGTTTCTCATACACACTCAAAACTTTCTATGCTGTGTACACTGATTAAAGGTTCTATTTGTAAGAGTCAGAAATTCCTGCAGTCAACATCCTGTTGGTCACACTCACGTGCGTGCTTGCTCAGCGGCCTGAGACTATTGCAGGTTATGTCCTTTTCCTCTCTTACACTTCTCATAATAACAGAAAAGATCTCAACCGTGTTTCAGCAAAGCATCTCTTACTCCCAGTCAGTCAGCCTCCCCATAAACGTGTGACCACCAACAGAAAAAGCAAAAGGGGTTGACATTGTTTGTTGACATTAGTGGGAGAAAGGCAAGGCACTCGGGAGTGTGCAAAAACGTCACATCCTTTGGATTTCTGCTGAAAATTCGGCACAGGTCCTTCACATAGAAATCAGTCCACAGGCTGTTACAGACAACCGAGAAAGTTGGGGAAGGTCTCGTTTTCTACGTTATGTTACAACCTGTTCACTCATTGGCAATAAAAAATGATTAATACATGTGAATTGCTTCACAATTCTTACACATAGAACCTTTAGGTATGGTTAATGAACTGCTCACTGTTTATTTTTTTCCCCCATTTATAGAATGTTTTTCAGCTGGATAAATAATGTAGGCTAATTGTATCCATCATATTTTGGGAAACAAATCAACCTAATTGATAAAGTTTCTTAATGAGCCACAGTACTGAGACGGAGACAACAATCTAACAATCTAAAACTATCTAAATGCAGAGATACAAAAGAGGTAAAAGAGAAAAAGGGGTGAACTGACCCTTTAAATGGACCAGTGGTGAAGAGATTCAGGTGTATCTGAGGAACTAAAAAGTTCACCTCTATGAGGAACCATAAAGCACCAAAACACAGTAATAACACTGAAATTCCTATTCTGCATATCTGCCCAATAATAATAACAATATTAATAATAATAATAATAAGTTGTATATTAGTATTGTATTTGTGTAGCACCTTTCATACAAAAAATGCATCCAAAGTGCAGCTCAATGAAATTACATGCATCGAGTGCTTCACATCAAGAAAGACATAAAAGACATAAAATGTCTTTTATGTCTTCAGAGGGAAAATAAAACCCTTTTGATAATGTTAATAAACATAAGATAAACTAAAGTGAAAATACAATACATAGAGTGCGTACCTCAGTTGTAGTAATTTGAGACTTAGTATGTGAAAACTCAAAGTATTTTGCCATTTTTACACAAGATGGAAGATAAAGCCCACTGATGTCTAAAACAGAATACTTAATGATAATAATAATAATAATAATAATAATAATGATAATAATAATAATAATAATAATAATAATGATAAGTTGTATATTAGTATTGTATTTGTGTAGCACCTTTCATACAAAAAATGCATCCAAAGTGCAGCTCAATGAAATTACATGCATCGAGTGCTTCACATCAAGAAAGACATAAAAGACATAAAATGAACTTCAGAGGGAAAATAAAACCCTTTTGATAATGTTAATAAACATAAGATAAACTAAAGTGAAAATACAATACATAGAATGCATACCTCAGTTGTAGTAATTTGAGACTTAATAGTTAAAACAGAATACATAGAATGTATAAAATCAAGTGCAGTAGTGCGTAAGCGTGAAGCTGACTGAAGGAAAACCTAGTTAAAGGCTAAAGTGAAGAGATAAGTTTTTAAAAGTATTTAGTGAGTTGGCTTCCCTGACATCTATCAGTAGTGTGTTCCATAGTTTTGGGGTGTAATTGACAAAGGCTGCATCCCCGATTTTCTTTTGGCTGTTGCTGGGAATCTCCAATAAACCAGCATCAGATGATTGCAGTGTTCTTGAGGGCAAATAGTTAACAATGGAGTTAGCAATGTAGCTTGGTCCTAGCCCATTAACAGCTTTGTACGTAAGGAGGAGGACATTAAAGTCAATATGAATGTTACAGGAAGCCAGTGCAGAGCAGCTAGAACTGGACTAATGTGCTCTGTCTCGGTTCTGGTTAATAGCTGAGCTGCAGAATTTTGAATGAGCTGAAGCTACCAATCAGGCAACAACTACTGAAATATATTATTATTATTATTTAGTTAACTTAGGCCAGCAGGGCCACACCTCAACCACACCTCGAATCCCCTTTCAAGCCACTTATTCCTGGTCAACCCATCCTGCCCTGTTTGTCACAGATTTCTGGATCCACCCTCCCTTTAACTTCCCTTCATCCATTCACCTTCCTACCTCAAACCTACCCCATCCCTCTCTCTGCTCATCTCTACCCACATCCCTTCATGCTCTCTTCTCTCCTCCCCTCATCCTTTCCTATTCAATACGGTGCATACCTCTCCCATGTCTCATTCTAGGTACCATCTAGGGGCCTGTAATCAGCTCAGGTGGAAACACGCCTGAGACAGAACTCCCACACTGACTCTCCCTCCACCCAGACCAACCTAACAGATGACCTCCTCCTTTCACCTTCACCCCTCCCTTTTACATCCATTCATCTTATACCTCCTGAATTTCCATTAAATCTTTAAATGACATATTGTTGTGGCATGG
Source organism: Thunnus albacares (assembly GCF_914725855.1). NCBI lineage: Eukaryota > Metazoa > Chordata > Actinopteri > Scombriformes > Scombridae > Thunnus > Thunnus albacares. The sequence continues at coordinate 32,261,162 of NC_058111.1, read as the reverse complement.
CTCTTGCTAGTGAATGAGACCTTAAGCAGCAAAAATGAAAAATGTAATTATAAACTTGACAGGACCAATCTGAGATAGTAAAAGTATGTTTCTCTAACTCACATAATGTGTCTGTGTGTATGTCTTGATCCAGAGAGTCTGGAATGAAAGATGTGTCCCTCACTGTCCCAGACACCATCACCACCTGGGAGACGGAGGCTTTCTGTTTGTCCCCTCAGGGTTTTGGCTTGGCTCCTCGTAAAGAGCTCACCGTCTTCCAGCCCTTCTTCCTTGAGCTCAGCCTGCCCTACTCCATCATCCGAGGGGAGCACTTTGAACTGAAGGCAACCACCTTCAACTACCTGTCCAGCTGTATCATGGTAATGAATATTTTAACACTCACAATACTACTTAATCATTGTATGTGCTGAAGAACTATCAGAATAAAAGAATGTAAGCACTGGAGTCAAAATCTGAAACTGAAGAAAATACACTGAATGTTACAATGTAAAGCCATAGAAGTCATGACTGTTACTATAAGTTGCCATTGTAGTAATTTAACACTGCTTTAACACTGCACATTTCTCACTTGCACTGCATGCATGCACAGATTAGAGGGTTACTGTCACACAAATTCTCACACACAGACCTTACTTACAGTTCATGAAGTTGTTATGACTAATACAATAACATGTCAGCAAACAACTGTCTACTTACACATCCCGCAGACACAAAGCAGCATTAATATCCTATTTGAATCCAGTTTGTGTCCACCAGATGAATATAAGTCCAGTATTAACTCTTCTTCTAACTCTAGTTCAGTCTCCACCAAAAAGAGTAGTAGTCTTTAGCTTGTTAACTTTGGCTCTCTGTCATTTTGTGCAGACAAACGTTAGGTTTGTCAGAGCTTGTTATATTTTTATTGATTTTATGGTTCATCAAGGATTTTGTATGGAGAGTTTAATGAAGAGTGAGACTCATCCATACAAGCCAATCAAACACCAAATGGAAGTGTTTCCATATACTACATACATATACTACTACTCTCTAATCATTAAAATAAATGTTGATCAAGGGATCAACATTTTGTTGTGCAATAAGTTAGTTGTTGCCTGATTGGACAGATAAACCTATTATGCACAGACAGGAGTTTCAGTGTACATAACTTTGCTGCCTGCATCCTTAATGGCCTGTGTGTGTCTATTATGTGCTGCGCAATATATTTATCCCCCTCCCTCCGACGCTTCAAATAGGCTAAAGTTCCGTTCTGTTACATTAGAATACCAGATTTTATGGACCAAATATATTCAGAGCTGGACTCAAAATATTTGGGGTTGTTTGCTGTTGCTGGACACGAACAAAAACGAGACGCAGGAGGCTTTCTGTGAAATCTACTGCGTTTCCACTGGAGTTGGTTCAACACTGAACATTGAGGGAAACAAATTAGCTGTCTTTCAGCTTTGGGGGGAATCTGATGTTGTGTCATTTACAAATATTGGGGAGACAAAACTCCATGTTTCATATTTTGGAGGGGGCGTGATCCCCTGTCTCCTGCGATGATTACATGCTTGCAGTGAAAAATATTACTTCATTACCAAGGTGGGAATTGAATTTAAAAAAAGGGAATATAGGCTGCCAGTCACAAAACTGAAATGAAATTTCACATTTAGAAAGCTTTCTCACCCTCCTGAATCCCAATTATTGGATGAAAATAAGTGTTACATGTATGCTAGATAGACAGAACATGTTGGGCCTTCAAATCTACTACTGTACATATCATTTTGTTTGAGTTTGTGAATGGTGCGTTGCTTGGTCGTTTTAAATATTACTGCTGCAAGGAATTGTGGGACAGAATTATCTCCTTTCATTTCGTAAAGGATGGTCAAGTGTAGCCTGTGCTAAAGGAGATTAGAAAGAAAGCACTGAAGCACCTTTCCTTTTTAGAGAATTCGATCAGCTCTTATCATCTCTGCCACTTAGATACTTCCAGGTCATTTCACTCAGTTAAGAACCTTCCAAGCAAAAAAGACTAGTTGACTACAGCCTAGGTCTTGAGGTGGGAAATTGGCGGTACAGATGTCACTGAATATCGATCCCTGCTCCCATTCACACATGACCCCATGCAGGAAATGTTCCTGAATATTTCAGGGATAGACTGCATGTGTGAAAAGGGCTTAACATTACACACTGTGTTGAATCATTATGGTTTGGGCCCTCAAGACATTTGCTGCAGGGTAAAAATGTAACAAAATAACAACCCCTTAGCCACGGGGGTGCCCCAAGAACATTCTGCTTTGAACGCATTGATATATAATCTGCAACCCCTCTATTATAGCAGATGTTTGTCTGAGGGCAGAGGGGGAGTCAGTCAATCCAATACAGGGATACAGACAAGCTTTAATGTCACAGCATAAAATAAGAGGACCTCCCAGTGAAATGAGACATCACTAGGATCAAGGACATGAGGCAAAGGACCGAGGTTGCATTATATTTGAAGAATTCAAATTCACACCAAATAGCTTTTATTCTGTTATCTGTCCAAAACAATTACACATGTAGGTCATGATGTACATTATTTGACACAAATTTTCTCTAATAAAAAAGAAGGCCTGAGCATACACGATCAGTAATTAAACTCCAAAAATATCCATTACTATTAGTGTTAAAATATTTTAGTCAAAAACTTTTGTTCATACCAATATGACTGTCAATCATTTTTCTTGTAACTTTACTGGCTTAAAATTGAGATTATGTCTGTTGAACAGGTCACTGTGACTCCAGCACCCTCCTTAGATTACACCCTCACCCCTCTCTCTGGTGACCAGTACACATCCTGTCTGTGTGCCAATGAACGCAAGACACTCAGCTGGACCATGGCACCTTCAGTCTTAGGTAAGTGTCACACCTTTATCCTTGTGTGCAGAGATTTTGTCAATACAATCAGAGATTGCTAAAATATTATATATAAACTGCTACTCCAATTTTGTTTCTGATTTTCCAGTGTTCTGTATTTCGTGGTAATTCAAAATAAATCCATGACAACAAACTGACTAAAGCGACTGACTAAAACTGATTTAAATTGTAGAACTTGTAAGATGTGTTCTAGGACTTTCATGAACATGAAAGAAACTTTAATGTAATTTTTGTATCTATTGGACTATACCGTTGCTATGATATGCCATTCATGTAAATGACCATTTAGAAACATGTATTACAACAAAATATTTTTGCTCTATATTTTCCTCTCTGCTCTATATAAACTTGTCAGGCTGAGTGATAAGAAAATATATTAATTAGACGAAAATAAATTATAAAAAAGACTAGAAGGGATTTTCTATTTATTCCCTACACATTTCATTCCTCCAAACTGTGTCACGGTGGAGAGGGATCCACTGTAATTAAACACTCCAAGCTCTAAGAACTTTTATGTAGATAACAGATCTTCATACATGTTTTTATGATCATTTTTAGGGGTCGTGAATGTGTCAGTGAGTGCTGAGGCTGTGGCATCCCACAGGTCATGTGGCAATGACATTGTGACCGTGCCAGAGAGAGGTCGCGTTGATGTGGTCACACGATCTCTCATAGTGAAGGTGGGTACCTTAAATACAAGACGACAAAGAAAAAAGTGTATACTGTACATTTGATGACAAAATAAATGATCAGCTTTGACAGAGCACATGTCCTACTTACATGATTTTCCACCTCTTTCCCTCTCAGGCTGAGGGAACTGAGATGACAAAGACTCACAACTGGCTGCTCTGCCCAAAAGGTCAGTATGGTTAAGACCAGGGGCCAGATGCATAAACGATGCGTACGCACAAAAACCATGCATACGCCATTTCCCGCACTTAAACTGTTATTTATAAGAACAGAATGTGTGGTGAGAACCTCACACAGTCTTCAGACTAGCATACACATGTTTTTCTAAAGCTATCTGAGTGTGATGTGATGTGAAGATGAAATATAAGGTGAGAGACGCAATCTTTAGTAAAACATGGTTTAAGTTGATAACCAGTTACACTGACTGTGTGATTTTTGTTATACAGAGATTTGTAAAATGCCAATCAAACGCACATTTAGAAATGCAACATTGATTAATTACTTTTGTGTGATTCATTTTATCATTCTTTTAATTTACATAGAGTCAACGTTTGATTTTGCTGTTAGTATTCTTTTTGTTTTATCCTTAGTTGAGACACACCTTGTAAAGTCGGTTTACATATGAGAGCTACAAACTAATCATTAATTGTATATCTGACATATCACTGCCGACAATGGTTTACAGACAGCTGTTCTGCTGTTGGAGAACCTTGCTGGTGCAAAACTTCTTTCCTGTTTGTTTCACTGGCAGGTGTACAGACTGGTGGAGCAGGCGGTAAAATGATATGAAAACATCTGATTCAGGGCTTCATCCATTTATGGCTCATTCTAAATGAAATCTGTAATAAGGCGGTTGCTTCTGCTTGACTGTCTCACACTAAGGTGATAGTTTTCTGCACCAGAACTCATACTTGTGTTGTTGTGTTTCTTGCTATAACCAGGAGAGGCTTTGACAGAAGAAATAGAACTACAACTCCCTGAGGAGGTGATTGATGGGTCTGCCCGTGCTTCACTATCAGTTCTGGGTAAACAGATTCCTTGATATAAATTCACTATTGCTTAATAAAACAATACTGGCTGGATAACTGTGTCACTTCATGCTGTAACACTGAAATTAAAAGCATTAACCACTTTTGATGAAGTACTTAATCATGACACTTTTTTTTAACCATGGCACTTTCATAGAATATACACAGTATATAGACTATACAGTATATCCTGGTAACTATAAAAGGTTAAGGGATCATACAGATGCTTGTGCATTTTGTAGCCCATTTACTACAAGTTGTGTATGTTTACATTACAACTGACTATCTCCAAACCGTGCCATGAGATTATAGGTTGATTCACTAAATTCCAGACAGTCACTGGTTTCAGGTCATTTTAGCATGTTAAAAAATCCAATCTGAAGAGACATGTTTGAAACCTGCTTGAGATAGATAATCCATTTATGTCAACATTTAAGCCACAGTCTGTCAAACAAAGACTGTTTAAAAACTTTTCCTTGTCAATGTATTCAAGAAAGGTTTGACACAAGAGATTTTTTTTAAAAAAACAGCTGCCAAATAGCATCAAATAAATGTACAAAGTTTTTGGAAAGCACTGCTGAGACTGTGGACATGAGGACATTGATACAGATTTCCAAATCGTGCTATCCAACATGCAAATTAAATTATAGCAACATTGGTTGAGTAAACAGTGTCCAACAAGGCAGTGTGTGTCTTATCTATCTATTCAATATACTGAAATGTATTCATATAGAGTAGCACAATTAGGATCACAAAATTGTTCAGCATCAATGGGTGTATAAGCTCATTTGTCTCCCAAATGCAGAAGTTAAAGATCAGGTTAGTTTCATGTCTTAAGAGCTCAGTGTTTTTGTGCAGGTGACATCCTGGGCCGGGCCCTGAAGAACCTGGATGGACTGCTGAAGATGCCGTATGGATGTGGGGAGCAGAACATGGCTCTCCTGGCCCCCAATATCTACATCCTCCAGTACCTGAAAAACACACAGCAGCTGACCCCAGCCATCATGGAAAAAGCTACCAAGTTCCTGACTAGTGGTGAGTTGCTATTTAATACACTATTATTCCATGTATCATATGTAAGAGGTTTTCAGACCATTCACATTACAAGTAGGATCTATTACAGGAGTATTTGTATTACTACTGTACGAACTACTGTCAACATATCAGATTTAAATTACTCAGAATAATTTCCTCTTTCAGACTGTGAATCATTGATGCATTAATGTGTAGATAGTGTCTGTTGTTGTGCGAAACTACCTTATGTACTGAGGTTAGATCATATTTGTAAGCTCATAGGTTTTGCATTCAAGTGTTTCACTATTAACTACAGCTGTCACAAAAATGTAGCGAGTGCAGTGGTTAGTCCAATATTTCCCTCTAAAATGCATAAATGAATAAAACTGTAAAAAAAAAAAAAGGACCCAAAGAAACTAAAATCTGTTCTTAATTAAGTAAAGTAATTTAATAATTGTATTTTAAATAAAGTGAGGAGGGGATGAATGAGGGCCAGGGATGGGAGGGGTTGAAGGGTGAGAAAGGTCAGCCACAAAGGGATGAATTGATAGTCAAATGGGGATCAATGATATGCCAGGAGTTGTGGTAATAAGAAGAGTGAGTGAGTGAGACTCTAGGTGAGGGTGTACCTTAATGATACTCAGAAAGTTCAGCATGCCGACATATGCCACACACTGGCTTTTTGAAGCCTTCAAGATGGCCGTGACTGTAGCTGTGGTAGACTTGTGATGAGCATCAGCCGAAGCTTCTATGGGCAGGGATTCCTTTCCTGAATGCAGTGAAAGTGGCCTCAATACAGAAAAAGTTACCAGAGTATAGTTCTGGGAATATTCCTGGCCTAGACTGAACCTGACGAAGATGAGGATGGACTCCATTTGTACAAGCAGTTTCTTTGGAGGGGAGCATTTTATGATGTTGCAATTCATGGTCATTGTCTTAACCCCTAAGCTACAGCCCCTCATATGAAAAAAAGTTAAAAAAAAGACTGTCTATTTCACCAAATTGTTTTAATCATCAGATCATGATCATAATCATGATTTGCATGTTATGATTATGATACAGGCTACCAGAGGCAACTGAACTACAAACATCACAGTGGCGCTTACAGCACATTTGGACATGGAGAAGAGAACACTTGGTGAGAAAATGACTGAATCACAGTGATGTCTATCTGTAGACATACACCTGAAAAACAATACATTAACTAAACCTCAACACTGAACTGCAGTGCTATTTAACTGGTATCTGGTTACAATTACAGAGTGTCATGGTGACAGGTGACACGTTTACAAAAATCAGGCACACCTCCTTTAAGTAAATATCTGACCCTGTTTAACTTATCTACAGGTTGACTGCTTTTGTGCTGAGATCCTTTGCCAAAGCAAAGTCTTTCATCTACATTGACCCAGCAAAGATTGAAGAATCAAGGAGTTGGCTGGAGAGACAACAGCTTCAAAATGGCTGTTTCAAACAGTCAGGAAAACTCTTTAACAACAGAATGAAGGTAAGTCATGGAGTTTGTATGAAAATGAAGGTACTGTATTTCATGTCAGCATTTTCAGCCAGCCTATAATATGCTAGTGTATAATATTTTGCGTGTAAACATGAGCGATGCTTCCTCTCTACAGGGTGGTGTATCTGATGAAGTGACTCTCAGTGCTTACATCACTGCTGCCTTCTTGGAGATGAATATTTCAGTTGATGTAAGTACCACATGTGACAACTATCTGTAAGTATCTGCTTGATCAACTCTCCTGTTAAAGTCAACGGAGTCAAACAAATTGCACATAGCAAAAAAAGGAAAACAGAAAACTACAGCAGACACATGGGTTCAACTCTTGGCAGCAGTGCCCCAGCTTCACCATCAGTTCCAACAAACACAGTTGGCGTGTTCATGGGTAGGAAGCCAGTGAGGGATGATGTCCTTGTCCCTGCACCAGGGACTCCTATTTTGTTGTTGGAATTTATTGTCTTATACTGTATAATTTATACGCTGTAAAGAGACAAAAAGTGAAGTAAATGACAACAGTGTACAAGTTTGAGTACCAATTTTTTTGCACATTTGTCTTACATATATACTGTAAATATCAGTCCTGTGTTCCATCACTTTGCCTCTTTAACCTCATCTTATCAAGTACTGGTTTTGTTCTTGTCTATGATTTTTGAACAACTGGGATAAATGCACACGATTACAACAAATCATCTGCTCTATTTATGTTGAATTACAGTATCAGTCAAAGGTTTAGACGCACCTCTCCATTCAGTATGTCCAAACTTTTGACTGGTGCTGTATTTGTATACAAATAGATTATATTAACATAATAAATAACAAAGCAATTAAGTTACTTTTTAGGATCTATTGAAATTGAGAGAGTGGATCAAAACATGCATATCACTTTTTTTTTTTTTATCTGTTTCAGCATCCTGTGGTGAATAAGAGCTTGTCTTGCCTCAGGGAATCCACCAGTGACCTCAGCAACACCTACACTACAGCTCTGCTGGCATACGTCTTCACCCTGGCTGGAGACATGGAGACCCGTGCTCAACTTCTGCAGCACCTAGACAAGGTTGCATTACAAGGTAAGTCACAATCCTAAAACAAGTCATTAATACCTGGTTACTGTTGAGATAGCTCACCTTGTGCCTGTCTGTCTGTTTCTTGGGTGGCTGCCTTAAGGAGATTTCTTCCACTGGTCTCAGACAGCAACAGAATCTTCAGCCTCTCTGTCTGTGGAGATCAGCTCCTACGTGCTGCTGGCCAAACTCAGCACCTCCCTTTCTGCTGAAGACCTGGGCTACACCAGCCGTATTGTCAGATGGCTGACAGGCCAGCAAAACCATTATGGAGGCTTCTCCTCTACACAGGTACATCCCAACAAGCTGCAGCTGTAGTTAAAGCAGAGTTGCACTACAGGTTTACAATTTTACTGTTAACAGTGTGTATGTTGTGGGGACATTTTCCATGTTTAAACCGGCTCAGGTTATCTCGTTGTTGAAAAAGCTGACTCTAAACCAATCTCAAATTGGAAACTACAGGCCTGCCCTGCTGCTACCTGTTGTATCTGAGGTTCTAGGGCAGTGGTCACCAACCTTTTTAAGCCCAAAATCCCTGACCTCGGCCTTTGTGAAAGGCAAGATCTACCTATTAAAGCACTGAGCGAAAAAGACAGCCCAGATTGTACTTCCAGCTTGAGGCCTTTTATTTAAGCTAATTGTATTTGAATTACATGAAATGCTTTGGTCCAACTTTCAAACTGATGCAACCAAGAATACACTGTAACTAGCATATCAAACAGGCCATAGCTATCTTGCTTCAACAATTTTACATACATAACATCTTCAATTCTAAGTTTCATTGTTTAATTTCATTCCAACACAAAAATAAAGGCATGTGGCCTATTTTCCATTTGTATGAGGAAATTATTTTGTTCATGGACAACAAAGAAAAAAATCAACACACTTGCAGTGAGCAGATCTTATGAAGTGCCATTGTTGAATGTTTATCAACTGTTAACTGCTTATCCACTGCAGCTTGCAGCTTCATGCAAGTTACTACAAAATTCTCAGTCGGTGCAATTAAACTAAGTTCAGTTCTATATTCCCATCTTACACAGCATCAATACTGTCTGTGAGTGTTTTGTAGTTAGGCTTATAGCTACAGACAGCCAGTCTGAGACAGTCTGTGAGGTGTCTGTCAGGAAGGCGGCTCCTGTACTTTGATACGATTATTTTCTTCTATGAAAATACCATTTCACAGAGGTAAGTAGGCACTCACTCTTAAGCTGAAATTATAGTTGGCGAGTCCACGTGGGTCTGCTATGGTCCGTGTGATCAGATGGTGTGTGCATAGGCTCTGTATGGACATCCGCATACCTGCAATTTGTTGTGTCCGTGTGGTCGCAACGCTGTGTTCCTGTAGACGGCGATCTCCTACACATGTGTGGAACGTGGACCCCAGAAGGTAGTATAAACACATCAACTAAGTGCACGAGCAGTGAGGTGAGGAAACTTCTCTCTGCTGACAAGTCTCCTAAAGTCACTGTCCCTTGATCTGACTTTCAGCTCTATGTCATTTTTCAAATCAACCATTTCCATGTCAGCTCCACTTGGCAAAGCAAATACTTTGGATGTCACTTGTTCTATATCAATGGGCAGGAATGGGTTTGAGATGAATGCAGCAATATCTTCCATGACACCTAACTCTCCAAAATGTTGATTGAACTCTGTTGCCACTTTGTCCAGGTGAGCACCGTACTGCTCAGGGTGAAAAGCACCGTTTGTCGTTAGGTTTGTCAGAAACCCCAGGTCCAGTAGCCACGCATCATCTGACAGTTCCTCGTGCTCCTCTTTCCTTGTTGACAGAAAAGTCTATCTCAGGCAGCAAGTCGACAAATTGCTGCAGCACTTTGCCGCAACTCAACCACTGGACATCAGCATGGAGAAGTAGGTCTCTTTAAGTCTCTTTAAGTGGCCATCCAAGCTTGAGCTCATCCGACCTGCTGCCAAATCTTCTGGTGCTGGCTGCCCTACCTGCCCCCCAGGTTCATCGCTAACCTCCAGAGTGGCCCGGCTTTGTCGCTACACCTCCAGAGCAGCAACTTCACCTGTCTGTCCTACCCTCTGGTTGCCCTCCAGAGCAATACTGACCTCCAGATCTGTTATGTCTTTCAGCCCAGCCCCCAGCCCGCCTGCCTGAGGTCTCATGCTCCACCCTTGTTCTGCCCCCAGGACATTTGCATTTGAATCCCTCCTCTGTGCCCCTTCCACCCACCCTGCTCGGTGTTCCTGATCGGCTCGGTGGGATGTCTGGAATCTGTCCCTTGAGGAGCGGTGGGGAAGGTGGTACTGTTATGGTTCTGTTCACAGTTTGAAAGTTTCCCTAGCTGCCATTCTCCACCGGTCCTCCAGAGGCCTTCAGACTTTTCTCCCTTTTTGTCTGGACTGGACTGAGTGGAAGAAAGCTGATTTGAGTTGTGTCTTTAAAAGACTATCATGCATGATGTTTATTTGGGTTGCCTATATTGGTTGGTTTGTCTTTGTTTTCACTCCGGTCTGAACTCGCACAGCATATACTCTGTCTCAGTGATAAAGAGGATTGTGTGTGTTTTGAACGTGCTCTGGGTTACAAAGTGTTTGTGATAAGTGCATTTGCCATTTGTGTTTCTTTGTGTAGTGCTTGAGCTTGATATTGTTTTTTCCTCTGAGTCCAGAGTTTTTCTTAGTTTAATCTCTGTATTGCTTTGGTTTTATTCTTGTCAGCTGGTAGCCTCTTGTGTTCCTCTTGTGTTCCTGTAGCCCTGCCCAGCCTGCTTTTCAGTCATGTCATGTTCCCTCCTTATTCTGGTCCCTGTTGATCCCAGCTGTGCCTTATTTTGTGATTAGTAAATGGTAAATGGACTGCACTTATATAACACCTTTCTAGTCTTTGACCACTCAAAGCACTTTTACACTTGTGTATTTATTTTTCTATTATTTTTGGGAGCTTAAGGGAAAGTCTCAAAGATATACCAGTCAATCACAATCGACGGGTTGGCAACCATTGTTCTAAAGTGTGCAGTTTTCATCCAAGTCGTAATCTACTTAATTTAAACCAGCCTGGTTTCAAGAGTGACCTTTCCACTGCAGTGATACCCTGTCATCAGTTCTCATCTTGCTGGATCTCTCAGTAGCCTTTGACATGGTGGCTTGCGCTCTCCAACAAAGTTTGCAAGAAATGTGGGCATCGTGATTGATCAACTATCAATCAATGAGCATGTTGCATCAGTCACTCGAACAGTTCTTGTGGCATTTGTGTCAGGTAAAACATGAAGCTGGATGTTGCAGCATTTATTCTCAAAGGCTCCTTCTTGAGCTACTGTAGCTTGGATTGTACCTCATTTGTCTGTCACTTTGGACAAAAGCTTGTTAGCATGCTAACTTTTGTCAAATGTGTGGATTGAAACAAGAGCTTATCCTAATATGTAATGTCCAAACAAAAGCCTGCATCCAAACGGTGATTTCTGTTGTGTGTTGGGAGGTGTAAGCTGAAACAATGCTGATAGTGGGCTAATAAGTTCTCCATTGTGAGTTTGGGTAGCCCTGATAAGCAACTGTGATGGCTCATCATTTCCTGTAACACTGACATTTCATTCACTGAGCGGCTCATCTGTTACATACACTCATTGGTTACGTAAAGGAAAATAGAAACTAACCTGATGTTAGCCAATCTTTGAAGCAACTGTGTGCACAGAATGAAAAAAAAACATCATGCACTCTGACCATCCATTAAAGTTAATACAAACCATGTAAAGGTGGCAGCACTATGGTACTAACCAGCAAGTACAATGTTATCATTACTGCTGGAACTGATGGTGAGAACTGCAAAAATGAAACCTGTTATAAACTGTAATTTTCCTTTTAAATACATGGTTTTAAGAGGTAAGACAATATAGCCCAGAGCTACAGTAGCTACTTTAACTGTCTCACTGAGTTGGATATATTAAAGATTTTTTTCATTTCCATGGATACAGCTGCTGCAACGAAAAATAAGAATGTGAGAATGACAAAAGTATTGAAAAAATAATTGGTGCAGTGGTTCTCTATAGATGATCAATATATAACCATTAAATGTGAGGCACTGAAAATGAAAAGTGTTGTAGGTGGTAAATGCATTTTACATGTGTAAATATTTGCTGTAGTTGAATTCCAACTTTTCTGTATGTGTGTTGTAGGACACAGTGGTGGCTCTTCAGGCTCTGGCTCTCTACTCCACTGTGGTGTTCAGTCCAGAGGGCTCAAGCACAGTGACAGTCCAATCACCCAGTGGCCAGCTGACATTTGATGTGAACCAGAGCAACAAACTGCTCTACCAGGAGAAGATGCTGCAGGACGAGGCAGGAAAGTACAGTCTGGAGGTGAAGGGAACTGCATGTGCGTCAATGCAGGTCAGTGGATCTTGTGGCTCTTAACTTTCTTCCTCTGTATGCACACATACTGTATAATACTACACCACTACTGGTGCTCTTAGGCTCCCAAATTAAAATTTTATGAATATTAAAATCATCCTGTTGTACTCCTTGTCAGATTTCTCTTCATTATAACATCCCAACTCCTGCTGATGTCACCACTCTCAGTGTCGAGGTCAAACCAGAGGCTGACTGCCAATCTCTGAGACCTAAACTCACTCTGAAGCTTAGCTCCCTGTAAGTAATGTGCAGCAACTAGATCTACCCTACAGCCATTATAGAATACTGAAAATCTTGACATGTTGTTGTAGCTTATTCAAAACATGGAAAAGTGCAGCTGTTTGTAACATCACATTTTTTATGGTTCCATGGTTACAGATATAGTGGGAAAGAGCCCACTACAAACATGGTAATCCTGGATATCAAAATGCTCTCTGGATTTGTCCCAGATCCAGAATCTTTGAAGAAGGTAACTTAATACAGTAATTTTAACCTGTAACATTTGTGTCAATTGTCAATGTCATGGTAACCCAGCTGAATATCATGTTCTCGCAGCTCAAAGGTGACCTGCTGGTGGATCGTGTTGAAGAAAAGGAAGATCATGTTCTCGTGTACTTAAAGGAGGTGAAACTAACTCGCAGTGGTTAAATACAGGACAATGCTCTCAAGATTTGTTACTGATTGTGTTTTTTCTTCCAACAGTTACGGAAGGACAAACCCATCAACCACATATTAGAGCTCGTACAGGAGCTCCCAGTGCAGAACCTGAAGCCAGCTGTGGTTAAGATCTATGACTACTACCAGCCAAGTAAATCACATACTCAGTTCTTCCATCCACTCATTATCTATACACACTTATACTTTGCAGGGTTGCATGAGAATATTGTGTTACACCCAGTCTCTTACAGGACTGACACATATAGACAAGGTGGAAGTTTTGATAGCATTTTATAAAATCTGGCAAGGAGAGGCAAAAGATTCTGTGAGAAATTCATCAGCCTCTTAACTTAGAGGATCTGAATATTTTAACAACCTGGAACCAGATCCAAACCCTAATAGACATGCAACCATTGACACTCAAATTCAAGCAATTTAGAAGATTTGTTTCACCTAACCTGCATATTTTTGGACTATGGGAGGAAACTGGAGCGCCCAGGGAATGCCCAAACAGACAGCTGATTCAGATGTCTGTCTGAATGTGGTGACTCTTCACAGGCTCCAGTCTATCATGATATAGGTTTGAACTCAGGGCCGTCATGCAGTGAAGAAACAGTGCTGACAACTGCACCACACTCCAGCCCTCAGTCCTTCCATACACATCTAAACCCATTTACAGAGAGAACAGCACACACTGGCAAACTCTGCCCCGTGTTAGAGCTGTACAATTATCACAACTACAAATTCAACTTTCCAAGTTTTGTCTGACATACACTGGGATTGAACCCAACCCCTAAATGCCCTGAGCATGAAGTAATTTCATGTTTGGGAGTTATAGGAGCTTTCACTGTTATTTGTTTGAACTGTTTTGTCTAATTCTACATTCTTTTCTCAGGTGACCAGGCTGAGACAGAATACATCTACCCTTGTGCTGCAGGTAACAATCTCTAACCTAATCTAGCTCATGAGAGGCACCACAAAGTAAAATTCATGCGTTGCTCAAGAACCCTTGTTTAGAATGGTACACTTTCTTACAATGTTATTATCTTGATATTTTTAAAAAATATTTAATTACTTTTATTAAAAGTTATTTCTCAGAAAGATGTAGAACATTTTTTAAATCAATCAAGAAGATGTAAACAACACATCATTATTTAACTATAGTATTAAAGTGAATGTGTCAATTCAGTAACCAAATGAAGCAAAAGAGAGCTACTGGAAAATGCAGATCGTGTGTATTTTGAGGAAGTAATCACATTTCTTCTTTGATTTGCAGCTTAAAGAGTGAAGTGTGGTCACCCATCCCAAGCCCCAGACTCTTACTGATCAAATCATTTTAATAAAGCTACACTACATGTAATTTCAGTCCATGTCTTGTATAATAGTTTAATAGTTTAATAGTTGTGTGTCCGCTTTAAAGGACCAGTGTGTAGGATTTAGTGGCATCTAGTGTCGTCTGAATACCCCTCCCCTCACCCTCCCCTTCCAAGCATGTAGGAGAACCTATGGTGGCCGCAAAACTTGCTAGATAGGTGCTGGTAGCCTTCCTGGAGTCTCTGGGTGGGGTCTTGGAAAGGGAGTCATCTGGGGATATGATAGTTCTAAGGGACATTGACACTAATGTGGTTATTAGAGAACCTGCGGGCATGATTGGGAGGAACAGCTGAGAGTATTTGAACCAGAGTGGTGTTTTGTTTATTTTTTTATTTTTTTGGAGGGATATTTTTGTAGCAAAAAGTGCAGAGAGACAGGAAACAAGAGTAGAGAAGGTGGACATGTCACCAAGGTCCATAGCTGGAATCAAACCACAGACATTACGGTTGTGTGGTATGCATCTTATTCAGTAGGCTACCAGGGCGCCTGAGCATAAGGTCATGCATAAATGTACCTGCCACAATAAAACCTTATGCCAAAGGTCAGTTGACCTTCATGTCATCCACTCAGTTATTATGGAAGTAGAAAAATACCAAATTTCGGAAGGCAATCATGATAAAGCTTAATTTACAACTATCAACATGTTAAAAAACATCTAGCTCAAACAACAATTTGATTTTTCAGGAATTAAATGTTTAGTGGCTTCAAACTGTCACCCCAGTTCAGTCATATGACGACAAAATATGCAACAAAAACTAGCTGAAACTTAACTGCTTTCATCCAGTGTACAGTGTAATGATCTCATGATTATCATTGATGGTCATTCATTTTCAGTCTTTCAGGCACAATACATCCCACTTACTCTCCAGTGCAACAGTTTGTAATCTTTTTTTGGCTGATAGAGCAATGTAAACACACTGTTTTTCTCAAGGAGGCAGTTTCATGGACCAAAGTTCTAACACCCCAACACTGACCAAGTGGCAGCACACTGTGTAGAATAAACATGCATGTCCACTCTGCTAAGTGTTATTTTATCACATCCACCTTGTTCTCAAAACCTTTCTATATATGAAACGTACAGTATGTGCTAAATGTGGCTCAGTCTCTTTGTGGTGTCCTCCTCACTGATCTGCATTTGTGCACAAGAGTCCTGATGTTTGAGGTAAAACAGGTATATGTTGATTTATAAGATTACTCTTCACTGCTCTGCACCGTCAGTCGCTGCCCTCCACAGTTGTTGGCAGTAGTACAGATCAGAATTTATGTTCTGTCCTTTTAGCAGCAATGCGTAAAATGAAATGAAGCAAATTCCCACATGAGCGAGGTTGTTGTCTGTGAACAGAAAAGAGACCAGGTCTGGAATGGTTTTAGAGAGGGCCTTGAGTTTTGAATACAAGCCAAGCGAAACCTATCGCTCAGACTTCACCTTGTAACGGAGGACAAGGTAGGTGGCCAGTCGCAGGATGATGAAGAAAAGCTGTTGGAACTTACACACCTTCCCCGGACACTCCAGCTCTGACCGGTTCATCCCATAGATGGAGAGGATCACCCCTTCAAAGACATACCTGCGAGAAAAATACAAACAGTCAGGCACATTCATAATTGCAAATAGCTCAGTGAATTATCTCTTGATTCTGAGTCAGAATTTAAACAAACTACAAATCTGAAACTCCACTATCAAAACACAAAACACTTCATCTTAGTCCACAAAGTGAAAGTTTTAAAAATGTAAAGTTTGTCTTGAGTTTGTTTGAGATCAGTAAAATCAGTAGGGTCAATCCTCTTGGATTGTGCTCAGTAAATGTCATGGAAATCTGGTCATTAGCTGAGAGGAGGTATTCTCTTGAAATTAACATATTAACCTGAAGGTGGGCCTTGAAGAAAGGTCATGGAGTGTATAAATGGAGAGGGCTCTGAAGAGCATATGTTTCGTCTCGTGTTCAATTGGAAATTTCGGCCTAATGGTGACAGTACAGGAAAGGTCAGGAGTTCACTTGAAACAGTAGGACTCATCCTCTGGGGACTATGAATACTCAATATATTCAGCAATTAGCTTATAGCCTTTATAGGCCACAATGTTTATCAAGGAGAACATTTTGAAATTGATAATGGTGATAGACAAAATGTCTGAGTGTTAAAAATGATTTAGAAATCAATCATTCTGGGGATCATGGGCACTAACATCCAATTTTCACTCCAATGTGTGTTGTATTTGTTTTATATCACTTTGGGTAAGATTTTTCCAGCTAGATTTGTCCTGGAGAATGCAGATTTTTCAGCCCTAACAGGGTTAGTAATCAGAATTTAGTACAGATGTGCATGACAAAGGACTGCACAGCAGAGCGGCAGCTGGATGAAAGCAGAGATAATTAGACGGAGTGATGCGCCCTCATATTAAAAATAATGCCATCCGAACTATCAGACTAAAACTGAAACTAACACAGTAGCTTGTATAAGTCTAAAAAATTGCTTTCCACCACTGAACATTTGAGTATTTGTTAAATTCAGACACTTTCACAAGGAGAAAAGCCCTGTGCTGCCCTGGTGTGTCTGTCTGTGTCTGCTCTGACACATACACAAAAAGTTTCAGAAAGCAGCATCTTCTATCCCTAATATACTTAAAATCAGTGAGCCATGTTTCCAAAATAAGGTCGGTGTAGGGTAGAAATCTGGTTACTGATCTTCTGCACACATACATGGATTTATGGTATCCAGGTTACTGAAGTGCATGTAAACACACTGACTGACATGAAACCTCCATAAAGGTGAAAGTCCTGGATGTGGGATTTCAAAATTGCAACATCCCAGGTTTGAGTTCGACCTTTGTTGCATTGCTCTCTCCCTCATTTCCTGTCATGTTAGTACATCTCACTGCTTACTTCCTGAATTCATTTGCTACTTTCAAAACCATTAAAAAAAATCTTGCACACAAAGGTCTCATTTCCAGTATGTAACACTGATACGCAATATGTTCCAAAATCAATATGTTAAGCTGCACATTGAACATGGTACTTCTGTATTGGTTTTGAAATTAATTTGATTTTTGAAGTCAGCATATCAAATAGGAAAGGTGAACAACCTGGAAATGTATCATCCAAAATCAATACAACTTTCCTGAACTAATATGCTAACTTAGAGGTTAAGACACCCACCAGTAACTGCAACATCCCTGCTTTGAGTTTGGCCGGGACTTTTGCTGCTTCTCTCTGTCCCTCATTTCATGTTATATCTTTGTCGTCTGTAATCAAGATATAAAAATGCCTCTATAAAATATTTTAATACACTAACTTTCAAAACTCATTTTAAAATATTCTACTGTACTGTACTTAAAATGAAAATAGGCTTCAAGGGAAGACAAAGAAGCTTACACAGAAACACCAAATGCAAAAAAATCTAAATATTAACCCAACACAAACAACTTGGCCACAGTCGTAAACAAAATAAAGGATGTAAATTGAAAGCACTATGGCTTTTATTATTCCTGCTGTCCATACTGGCTGCCAAAAGATCCCTTCCTAAAGCAATTTCAATGTAAATTATGGCAGACAAAATCCATACACCTATTATTTTGCAAATACTAATTTCAAAATTCATCAGTCTTTTGAGAAAAAGCACTTGACCTTTAGATAGGGGAGTCATTTTTACACAGAATAGGACTGAAAATTTTGTCCCTCATCACTTACATTGAAATCACTTCAGAGAGGGACGTCTCTCTGGGGCCAGTATGGACAGAAGAACAATGACAATGTCTAAAAGCAATTTCAGTGTCCATAAGGACATGTGAATGTTGTTTTGAGACAAACTTGAAGATATGTTAACCTATCCTTTAACACATCACATCAGAGAGAGGGAACCTATGTTAAGCAACTTTCAGGATAAACATAATCAGCCTCATGGTTTCTATTTAACAAGGACTCACAATACTGTTGAGTGCTCCCTTTCAGGTACAGAGGTATCATACCTGATAAATAGTAAATCTGGGCTGAAAAGGTTGAACTTTCTCTAAATATAATAAAGAAAATTCAATTGCATATATGTTTTTTGACTCATCACCTGGACAAGAAGGATGTGCATGTGTTTTGCACACTGATTACACATCATGTCAATGGAATTTACCTTCACCAATCCAATAACAAAGTTCTCTGAAATTGTTTATCGTGTGTTGATGAGCACAAATTTATAGTACTACCACACCAGGAGAGATGGGCGGTGAATAGGCAAAGACATCAAACACTTTAGGTCCTAAAGTTGTTAGCTGAATTGTCCATCTTTCCTTTATCTTTCATCTTTTCCTCTGATGGTGCGAAATGCATTCTGGGATAGGTTCAGCCGCAAAGGATCCATCCATTGGATCCTTCAAATTTTGGAAAAGAAGGCAGCATTTCTTTGAAGGAGCCTTCGAAATGGGACAGGCTTGTTGTGCTGCTGTGATGCATTTGTTCTTCAAATGCAGCCTTTGAGGGATGCAGCCCCTGAACAATCTAACTTATTTGGGTGTGTGAACCCTTCTTTGTGCTATGAACTTTGTTTTTTGCTTGAGCATGATGTTCTTTACTTTTACTAAATAATACTTGTCCCCAAACCAGTATATTTCATGATATATAACCGTAATTATAATTAATTTGTAATTTTTTATCTGTCTAAACCGTTCACAATGTGGTGTCCCTAAAAAGGGGTAGTGTTTACATGCTTCCCACCAAGGAAGCCAAAGTGTGTGTGTGTGTGTGTGTGTGTGTGTGTGTGTGTGTGTGTGTGTGTGTGTGTGTGTGAGAGAGAGATGGGTGAAAAGGGGTGGGGTTGTGTAGCAGAGCAGGTTTAACAAATGTTGACTCTTGGGCTCACCCCAGTCAGTCATGGGTCTTTCTGGGATTCAGATGTGGACATGGACACTGTTTGTCTGCCTGAGCTGGTTGTTTGTGGGTCAAGTGGTGGCAGGACCGTAAGTTTACTTGTACAGTCTGAACATTTAAAATCATGTAGTCTATTGTGTACATTTGTAGTAACTTGTTACAGCATAATCTTTTGGGTTGGAGTTTCAGTAAGGTATCTACTGTATGTGTGTATGTTTCTGTGGCTGTAGGCAGTACATGGTAACCATTCCTGCAGTTGTCGAAGCTGGAGCTGAGACCAAATTCTGTGCGAGTCTTGTGCAGCCCAATGAGATTCTGGTCATGATCGTCACTCTGATGTCCAAAAACAAGAACACAACCCTCCTTGAGAAGACATCTGGCACAGAGTTTCACACCTGCGTTCAGTTTCAGGTCACCTCCCAAGACAGGCTTTGATTCATTTGATCATTTATTTCACGAAAGAATGTTTTTAATATTTGAAACTTAAATGTTTGACCAGTATTTTTACCATTGATATTTAGCCTCAAATTACATTAAAATGTTTAACTCCTGATTTAAAAAAAAAAAAATTCAGATTAAGCAAAAATGAATATAATGAGGCCTTTGATTTATTATTTTTGTGAGTTAATGATTAATTTAGCTGGTCTCTATATTTCTGTCACAGGCTCCTTTAGTGCAGAAAAATGAGGTGCAGATATTGGAGGTGGAGGTACAAGGTGACACATTTTACTCAAAAGAAGTCAGGAAAGTCATGATCAAAGTCTATCAACCAATGACATTCGTCCAAACAGATAAACCAATCTACCTCCCTGGACAAACAGGTAACTTTGAACAGATAATGTAGGATGTATCATACAAGTCTTTATCAAACAAAGCTTCTATATTCTTGATAGCGTATGTTGTCTTTCCTGGCAGAAGTACAATATCCATGGTGTGTGTATATAGTCTCCCAGTCTTTAGCCTAGTGCATGCAGGTATTGGCTTCAGGCCCCCTTTGAAACTTAAGTGGAATAACAAAAGAAAAAGTAAGAGTTGAACTGCTGTTAAACAGATAAGACAACTACAGTACTTCACTAAACTGAGATCCTAGATGTTGATCACATTGATTTTGATAAATATAGTTCCAAGTTAATATATGCAAGACAGAGCAGCATGAATAATGAAAAGCTATTAGTAACTTTTGTCTCACTCTAATTTTGTCACATTTGAAACTTTGACAATTATATCATGTCTGCCTGGATAAAAGAAATACATTTCAGCAGCCTAAACACTGAAGATGAGTTGTGAAGGCTTTGTGTAATCTCTTTGCATTTCTCTCAGTACATTTCAGAGTCATTACCCTGGACACCATGTTTAGACCTGCCAATCAGCTGGTGAGTGTCTGTCACAACCTCATTAAAAACAGGTTCTACTGGATGATAATGGTGCAAGTTTTAATTTGTATCCCAGTGAAAACCATTAATCACTTCAGCTAGTGCAGTGGAACTGAACAGAAGTTACCTACCAAAGTGAAAAGATGGTAGTGCTCTTTTACCTGGGATATGTGTTTAATCAGTCTGTGTAAATAGCTCAGTGTTAGAGCTGCTGTTGAGTCTCTGATTCAATAGTACAACCAGGGCCCTCTTAGGTAAACTTGCATGTAATGAGCTGAAGGTCTCCAAATAGGACACTTGTTTCAAATGTTGCAACATTTAGCAGCAGAGAATCAAATTTGAACCTGCGAAACATCCTTGTATTTGTTATTTACAAAACAAAATTGAACTGCATTAACATAAAAAGAATTAAGTGTGAGATACAAGTAAAACACAGGAAGTTTTTTAATGATAAGAGAAAGGAGAGGAAACATAGTAAACTGTAATCTGCAACTGGATTGTGGCACATCCTTGTAACAGACTGATGAACTGAGTCATGAGGACATCATATGAACCTTCACTTTGCACAGTAACATTTTTGTTGTGTCTGATGTCAATGAAATGCACTTTGATGTTTGATTTTATTTGGGGGAGCTGTCCTCAGGGTTATTTAGTTATTTGGGTAGCTGTAATAACAATCCACCCTTTAACAAATCTCTTTGTGTTCTCTTTTTACAGTACAATGTTATTGAAATTGAGGTAAGACTGCGGTTAACATGAAAATATCCACAATCCAATGCAAACTGGGACCATTTTAGGCTGTTTTTTTGTTGTGAAATCTTTGTACAATGTAAAGGATCATTTGAGGGTAGTTCAAATGCTGTCATGAATTGAATAATTTGACAGATAAAAGTGTTAAAAGTATATATTGTTTTCACATTCAGGGTTTATAAGTAGATTCTGAAAGTATGGAGCACTTTGAGCCAATTTAATATTTAGATAACAATAAATATTTCAGAATAGTTTCTGTTTTTTTTCAAGGCTATGTTAATATAATACTGACCATTATGTATGTAGAAATACGTCTTTGCTGTAACAATTACTACTCTCCATACTGACCTGAAGCTAATCTCTCTGAACGCAACTACACCGTAAGAAATGAGGGTCAAAATCCACAGCCTTCGTTCTGTGTAAATATATGCATTACAAAGTTCAGCTAACGGTAATATAATGCTTCTGCAACCTCAGTTAGCTGAATCGAGTCAATATATTCCAAAGTTACAGACTGTTAAGAATGAAATTCCCTCTTTTTGTTTCTCCAGAACGTTCCTTGCTGAGCCGTGGTGGACGGATACATTCTAGTAGTTGCTTGTAGATTTGTTGCCAGAACCAGCTTTTTACTCACATGTAAGAGAGTGAAGCACTAGGGGTGTGCCCAAATACAAATACATTATTCGGCAAAGCACAAATATTTTTTTTTTCTAAGACTATTTGTTTCACACAAATATTTAAAAAAATTTTTTTTTTGGGAAGAAAAAAAAACATGTCAAATACCAATATCAATAGGTTGGTTACATGGCTATCTCAGTCTCTGTCCTCTGCTTCACTGTTACGTCAATCAGCAGGTCTCAATGAGAGGAGTCACATCCACCTGCTACACGACACACATTTCCTAATTTTGACATCACTCCTAGAGTTGAGTTTGAGACCCAGTGTGGTGACCTCCTTCATAAGGTAGTTTATTCATGAACATTTATTGTAACACTTTGTAAAACAGATTGCAAAAATACTCCAGTTTCCAGCTTCCAACTTCCACAGTTCAGCAAGGAACTTCAGTCAACGGAAGCAAAAAAAGGGAATATTGTTAAACAGATTAACTTTGGAATATCCACTCGACTCATATCCACTCGACTTGTATATTTGCACAGAATGAGGACTCTGGATTTTGACCCTCATTTCTTACAGTTTAGTCACGTTCCAAAAGAATAACTTTTTAGCTATCAGCTACATTAGCTTCAATATGGAGAGTAAGAATGGTTAAACCAACTAAGACCCATCTCCACGTATATAATGGCACATCAGTATTGTATTCAGATTTGAAAAAAAACTGAAACTATCCTTTAACAGTGATGTTGGGGGATGTTTGAGTCAATGAGACACTTAACATTAGCAAAGTCACCACTGTTGCCCAGCCCCAACCTTCAGTAAATACGTGTTCTTCCTATTGATTTATTTAACAGGATGCTAGAAGCAACCGGATTGGACAATGGCTTAACACCATGTCCAATGGTAAAATATTGCAGCTGTCTTACTCCTTGAACTCAGAGGCACGTGAAGGAATTTACAAAGTCGTTGTGTGGATTGATGGACAAAAAATAAATCACCAATTCAAGGTGGAGAAATATGGTGAGTTACATTCCTTTTTTTCATTCAACAGTTTGTAATGAATTAAGAATTATAACAACCATATTTTGTCCCCAGTTTTGCCAAAATTTGATGTAACAGTTCATGCATCAGATGAAATAAGCATTGGAGAGGGGGAAATCAAAGCTGAAGTCTGTGCAATGTAAGTGGTGGGACTTTCTCACATATACACTTGCCTCATGACATATTATGATATAAAACTAAATCTGTATTGGTGAGTTGGTGAGCCCTTTGTAACAATGCAGTGATTTTATTAAACTTCCCATCTAATCAGATATACTTATGGACAGCCTGTGCCAGGCAGTGTTAAATTTGAGCTGTGCCGACCTCTGGTGCTTCATCGATGGATCACCATTATTGAACAGCCCCCGTGCTACAGGGAGACAAAGCAGGTACAGTTGCTTTAGCTACATAAGACACAAAATATAAGAAAATACACGTAACACAAGATATAAATATACAACACATATTTAACATGAACTACAACCTGGTACAAAAGTAGGGTTGGGAGGAAAAAATGGTTCACATAAGAGCTGCAATGATTGATGGATTCACAGATTTACAAAAGTATTTTATTCTTAATGATGTAAATAGTGCCCCTTTTTCTATTTATTGAATCAAGAATCAACTGATTGTTTCTGAACAGAATTGTGAAACCTAAAATGGGTACATAACAGTGACACAATACCATAAATATAACTGAATTACTGGTAAGGCTGTACCAGTTACTAACAGACAACAGGACAAACTGAATGCCTGTGGTTGCCAACAAGAAGAAAAGATGCAGGCCTTACCGCTGCTCCACTCGATCCTGAGTAATTGGACCAACCTGCTAAACCCCATCTTGGATCACCAACTGTAGGCATTTAGTGTATATTGTGGCCTGTTACCTGCTGGTACAGCTGTAGGTGTGCAGCTGTGGGAGGAATAGCGGAGGTTATGAAAATGCACCATCGCACAAGGGTTGTTCCAGATGAGTCAGAGCAGAGGCAAGTACTTTTTAAAAAAAGTAATACATTACTTTACTTAATTACTCCCTGTGAAAGGTAATTAATTACACCACTCGTTACATTACTTTTGCATTACTCCACAACAACACCTGAGATGCATTGTCAAAGTAATGTGCATACCTCCACCTCTCAAAAGTTCAGACAGCTCTGCCATTTTTGTCTTTGCTCCCGTACGTGTGTGTGTGTGTGTGTGTGTCGGAACTCTAGCCACAGTCACGTAATGAGAGGACAGGCGATTGTTGCGCAAGTGTGCATGTATACCTTTGATTATTTTTTTATGTTACTTTGTAACGCGTTACGCCCAACACCGCCTTTGAGCGAGGTGTGCTTCCTAAATGTTACTACCAAGAGGTATTATGTCTGGTTCATGAGTCCCTACTAAGTGGTTAAATGGGTGTGAAGTAAACCTGCATTCTGTGTTGTTGGCAACCGGGGCATTCAGTTTATGTTGTGGCTTGTTAATAACTGGTACAGCTGGAAGTCTTCATGGTAATTAAATCCCCTAGTCCAAACAAATCCTTTTACCAGTGCCAGACATTCATAGATCCCAGAGGATGAATCCTAAAACTTTGTTGATCCCCTGACTGGTTATCCCCATGATGTTGATATTTTAAATTCTGTTAAATACCAAACCAAGTAAAGATAATTGCCTCTTTCATGGAATTGTAGAACAATGACATTCACTTTCCACAAACCCTAAACCGGTTAACCTTGTGGTTGTTGCTGCTCCTTTTTGCAGATTGTCATGATACCACTACATTTCAACTGATCTATATAGTACCCAAATATTTGGAGCACTGAACCTCTTCAATGACCTGTTCCTCGATTACAATCTGAATTGGAGTTTTGGGCTTCATTTTGAAATCAACACATGTATCTTTAGTTTGGATTGCATTATTTGATAGTAATAGGTTCACATCTCCAGTTGCACAGACACATTCTGAAGTTTACAGATGCTTCAGTGGTTTGGCGAAATTATTTTGCTCAGAGCATTGCTGTGCTTAAGAGCAGCCTCACACAGTGGCTAGCATATTATATAGACTCTTAGTCTCGTTCGATGTGGAACGATGACGGCTACAATTCTGCTCGTGTTGTAATATCATATATTTATTTTTGTTCTATCTAGACAGGAAAGAATGGCTGTGCCACATTTATGATTGAGATGTCCACTTTTACTAAACTTGGCAAACAGCCACTGCTGGATAAACTGTATCTCAAAGCCTTGGTGGAAGAGCAGGGGACAGGCAAGTTTTAATTATTTTCCAAAATAACTAAACTATTGTTTTTATAAAATGTTTTAACAATATGACATGCACATGGTTTTAACATGGAGGCTTTTCTTACAGGTACTTCACACTCACAAGGGAAAACAATGGAGATTTCTTACGTTGTTGGAAAGCTGTCCTTTATTGACACACCCAAGATTTATGAGAAAGGATCAAATGTGGAGGGAAAAGTAAGTGAGAGATGTTACTTATGATGTTAGAGATGTTATGATTTTATACACAGTGTAACTGAAGCCATGTGCATTCTCGGTGCTATATCTTTTTGTTTTCATCAGGTTAAAGCAGTTTACTTCAATAACACACCTATTCCTGACACACTGGTCTTCTTGTTCGAGAGTGAAAGTTGGTCAGGACGCACAGGACCTCTACTACAGAACCTCACTACTGACAGCGATGGTATCGCCACTTTCTCATTAAGCACAACTAACTACGACAAAGACATCAAGCTAACAGTAAGTCAACGATTCTGGTATTTTAATAGCATAGCAAACTGAGGTAAATTAGGGTGACCCTTCTAACTTACCCAATTGTGGATGTCAGTTTCCATTCTAGTCCAGTAATAGGGGCTGATCACTGCAAGTTTTTTCCACACCACAGTATGATCCATACCTACTGCAGCTCAGTTCTTCAAATAGCTGCTGATAGCACTACCTTGCCTAAATGTTTTTGCTTGTTTCTTCTTCTCCAGCAAATGTAATGAAGAAGTCCATCTGGTCAAAGAGAAGCTCAATGTAATCTTAATACAAAAGAACAAATGTCATTATTGTGATTGATGGTATACAACATCAATACTAACCAACATCAATACTAACCCTTGAGCACAAAATGTGAAGCTCTTCTTTTTATGATATACCTCTCATGTTTACTGAGACCTTCCGGAAAGTGATTTGGAGTTTGAGACATATAATTTCTTTTACAAGTTTTGCTGCTATTTTTCCTTCTTTCTTTCTTTCTTTCTTTCTTTCTTTCTTTCTTTCGTTCTTTCTTTCTTTCTCTCTTTCTTTCTTTCTTTCTTTCTATCTTTCTTTCTTTCTTTTTTCTTTTCTTTTTATCACTGACTGTCCCTCAAGCCCTATAAAACCCCAGGTGACTGTGCTTTTCAAGCTGTTGCACCCAAATTATGGAATACTCTTTCCTTATCACTGTGATTCCTAGAGTCCTGTGAAATCTTTATGAAGCAGCCGAAAATGTTCCTATTCAGTTAGGCTCATGGTTAGCCTGTCTGAATAGCGGCTTATTTCCTTGTCTGTGTTTTGGATCTTTTGTACTTGTTTGTGTGTCTCTGTCCTCATTTGTTTGTTGTTGCTGTGATTTTAACTTGTCAGCCCTGCACTGTCTGTTATCGTTGATATTTTTCATTAATGTGAAGCATTTTGTGATATATCTGTGAAAGGTGCTATACAAATAAACTTTACTTTACTTACTTACTGCCAGTGATGCAAGCACTCTGGCTAAACAACGGAAATTGGATTTCAGAGCAGGATGTGTTGGTGGAGAGAAATTAAGTGGACAAGATCTGAAGAGGCTCATCACGGGGTATATCATAGTGGAAATGTTACATATTTCCACAGTTGACTCACCCTCATTTAGACGCATTAGAGAAAATACCAACAAAGAGCGATTTCAAGCTGCCACACAGAAAGACATTTGCTGGCTACCTCAAGAGAAAATGCGGTGATGGCATCTAATTTGAAGGCCACATGCGGAGAGGTAGACTATGTTTCCACTACAGCTGACATCTGGACAGCTAACAACAAAAGCTTTCTGGGTGTAACAGTTCACTGGATCAACAGTTTAACTTTGGACCATAGCATGTTAAGGAATCAGAGGCAGGCA
This sequence comes from Thunnus albacares, assembly GCF_914725855.1. Lineage (NCBI taxonomy): Eukaryota > Metazoa > Chordata > Actinopteri > Scombriformes > Scombridae > Thunnus > Thunnus albacares. Next base: position 32,233,805 of record NC_058111.1, on the reverse strand, counting down.
CACATTTGATGTTATTGGCACAGAGATAGAATTCATTCATTCATCATATGGACTGCTTGGCAAAATTGTAGCCACTGAGACAGACTATGCATCAAATTTTGCCAAGGCATTTAAAGCCTGTCACATTCTGAACTGGAAGAAAAAAGTGACGAGGATGTCACTTTTACAGATTTCACAGAAGCTCCCTCCACTGAGACTGATCAGTTTACTCTTCCCCCTCATTACTGGTGTGTATCACATACAATTTACCTAATTTCCACCGGTGAAATACTTAACTGCCAGTGCAGACACCAAGGCTGTGTATAGGAGTAGTACTGTGAAAATGCACAGCTCTTTGGACCAAGGCAAGTCAATCTACATTTGCATCAGAACATATGGAGGAAGTCAGCTGCAGAAAGCTACTGGTGCTGTCATCCACAAGGTGGAATTCCTTTTATGAGGCCATTTCCAGAATCACCGAAATTCTCATGAACGAGCTGAATAGCCTGTATGTCAGACTGGGAAATAAGTGCCTCAATGACAAGGATTACCAATACCTGCAAGAGTACTGCACCATCATGAAGTCGCTTACAGCAGCATCTTACAAGGGGAAACTGTTGTTATGGGACTTTATGACCAACCCTTGGAGTCCTGATGTCAAGGACACTTGCCTTGAAAGACACCCTATCAAGGATGACAGCTGGCCTTCCAGATGTCATCGTGAGGGTGTGCCTATATTTCTCAACCTCTTATTTTTTTGTGAATTTATTTGGGCAGATTTGTTGCATTGCACCATTCATGATAAGAGGGAAGAGATCTTACTGCAATATTTGTTTTTAAAGCAGTCAGTACAATTATCCAAACATCAGTAGTCAAAACACATAAGATCACTTATAGTGATCACAGTTACAATGCCCAACCGCTTATATGGATCAAAAAGCTTGGGACAGAGTCATTCCTATACAAATGCTGTTTAAATAATTCACTTATACTAATGAGGTAGTCCAATTGCAAAGTGCAGTCCAGTTTGAGACCCACTGTGGGGACCTCCTTCCTTAGGTAGATGAATACTTATTTTAACACTTTAATTTTCTGAAATTAAAAGCATAATTAAAACAAAAGCAGGATTTTGAAACCTCTTTTATTTGAATAGAAATACAAATGATTTTGCTGCCTCAACAAATACAGGTACAAATACAAATACTGGTTTCTCTGCACATCCCTAGTCTTTTCACATATGAAAACATGGAAAAAAAAATTTAAACTATGGTAATTCTATTTTCTATTTTCTTTTTACCTTACTTCCATAGTACACGTATGATGTGTATTTAGCAGCTGTGGCACCATTATCAGGCGTTGCGGTGCACCTCTGCAGGGTTGTTTGGAGGTGTGGGGTGGGCCTGTTTATATGTAACCACAGTGAAACAATCAGAAAATAATGTTTTATTCCTCTCATTGGATCTCACCGGCTTCCTCCTTGCCACTGTGTGCTCTCCTCATCCACTCTCTAGCTCGCTCGTTCGTAATGAAAGTAACGAGTAATGTAACTAATTACTTTTGATACCAAGTAATAAGTAAAGTAATTTATTACTTAGTAATAAGTAAAAAGTAACTTATTACACTTCCTGAGTAACTTGTCCAACACTGATCTCTAGGATGTAGACAGAATTGTTTCCTTGTCAACAATCAAGAGAAGACTTCATGACCACAAACTCAGAGGATTCACCACAAGATGCAAACCCCCTGGTAATTCTCAAAAACAGAGAGGCCAGGTTGCAGTTCACAAAAACATACAAAACAAAAGCAGTAGAGTTCTGGAACAAAGCACTATGGACTGATGAAACAAAAATCAACCTCTATCTAAATGATGGAAAGGAGAAAGTGTGGTGAGGAAAAGGAACAGCTTATGACCAAAGGCATAGCACCTCACCTGTAAAACATGGTGCTTCTGTTATGGCTTGGGCATGTATGGCTGCCAATGGAACTGGTACACTGGCATTTATTGATGATTTTACTGCAGACAGAGGCAACAGGATGAATGCAGAGGTGTCCAGGACACTTCTGTGCGCTCACATTCGGACAAATGCATCAAAACTCATTGGACGACAATCCTAAACATACAGCCAAAGCAACCAGGGTCAAGAGGTAGAATTTCCTCAACTGGCTGAGTCAATCCCCTGATCTCAATCTAACTGAACTGCATTTTACTTGCTGAAGACCAGACTAAAGGCAGAGACCCCACAACAAGGAAGAGCTGAAAGTGGCTGCAGTGAAGTTCTGGGAGAGCATCACCAGGGAAGATACAAAGTGTCTGCTGATGTCTATGGCTCCAAGACTTCAGCCAGTCATTGACTGCAAAGTGTTTTCTGCAAAATATAAGATATGATTATTTTATTTGACTTCATGTTTATCTGTTCAATTACATTTGAACACCTCAACTTTGGGCACTATGTGTTAAAAGGTTCATTACACCAAAGACGAATCAGATAGGTATGTTTTTACAATGTAATTAAAAATAGACAATGCGGCATTCACAGGGACAGCTACACATTCTCTTCCTGTTTTCAACAGCTGTCGTAACTACGAGCAACCACCGACGCTTCAGCTGACAGTCACCACTTAATGTAGTCACCAGTAGATCTCATAAACACTGGCTCTATCAGTCATGTGACCCTCACCTTGCATTGACTGTAGAGGTCCTTCCAGAGTCTTTGATGCCTGTAACAGATACAGAGAGAAGCCAGCTCTCTTGTGACAAAACGCTGATCACAGAATATACTGAGACCAAATATATTCACTTGGTTTTACTTACACTGAACACAAATAATACAAAAACAATGTTTTATGCGATAAAGTACTGACCTTGTTGCAAAATTTAAGGTCATTCTGCCTCTAGGGGACACTACAAGCTCAAAAGGTGTATATCTCACAATTGACTGAGCATGATCACGGCTCATTTCCAAGTCAGCACATGAAATTTAGTGTGATTAATCAGTGGATGGAGTTTATAATAAAAAAGCAAAAATTTGAGCAATACTGAACTAAAAACTTTGAAAAAATTGTCAAAAATCATTAACCATCATCTTTTTGCAACACACATTGCAAATTGTGAGGAAACTTTGCTTCACTGTAAACTATACTCAATTATGAAGCCCATTAGTCAATGGGTAGAATCGAGATAATGTGGGTGCTTATCAATAAATTATGAGTTCTTGTAAGAGTTGTTACCACTGTCTTATGTACACTGTTTCAACATGTTGAAGAGACTTTGCTTGACAGACCTGCCTGTTGCTAAGCTATAATTGGACAGTGTTCAGAGGAGGGAGTTAGCAAAGGATCATTAACTTAGGCATCACTACAGGATAGCCAATGTTAAAAAGACTCTTTGTGAGCTTGCTGCTTCTGACAATAATCTTTTAAGAATGATAATTAGTAATAAATGGAATATATTTTATCATTTGTGTTGTTAGCTGGTTAATAGCACTTCTTCTCTACAATCCAGGCTAGCCTGACACAACGCCCGGAGCAAACATACCAAAGTCCACACTATAAGAGAGCAGAACACACTCTGTCCTTGGTCCGGCTGTTTTCTCCTCATTCTAAAACGGTCAGCTTTCTAGAGGTGAAGAAGAAGGAGAAACCACTTCCCTGTGAAAGAGAAGAGCCCATCTCCATCCAATACACTATAGTAGGAGAGACCCAGGGCTCTGTGGATGTGATGTGTTTGGTGAGTGCTGGGTGTAAAGTGTGTGTACACTTGGTGATAAACAACTGAGACTACAAACTACTGTTAACCCTGGAAAAAAGCAATGGAAAAAAAATTCTTTGCATTTTTCATGCTTGAGACAATAATAGCAACAATCAAAAAAATTTTTTTAACAGACCCGTCAGTATTTTTTAATATAGGCCTCTACCAAACGGTTGAGACGTCACTTCATGGTAAAGTATCAAATACATTTACAAATACGAATAAATAAATAAATAAATAAAAAATAATAATAATTTGAAAAAGTCAAATAAAATGCTAACTTTTTGAAGAAAAAAATCAGACTAGCTCATCTGCGTGGTGGTGCAACAACACAAATGTGCATTAGAGCCATTTTTTTCTGGTGTATGATAAGAAGTATTGTTGGTTTGCTTTCAAACACAGGAAAACATTGCATTACTGACATTTCCATCTTGACATAGAAGTGTCTCCATTCTCTTCTGCTTGTTTGGGCTGATAATCAGGATCCTCTATTTGGTCATCATCATCACTCAGATCAGCATCAGAGTCTTGAGGATTTTCTGGTATAAAGGCCAGAGAAGTGCGTTGCCTTGCACCGTAAAATGTTTTAGTGTCTATCTGTCATCTGTAACACAGAAAGAAAAAATCAAAATTACAAACCTTGAACTGTTATAATGCTAGTAATATGTTAGTATACCAACATATGTCAATTTGTTACCATGGAATTGGTAGTATTACCAGTACTAGTATTATTTCCACGTATTTATTCCAAATATTTGCCATACTCACAGTACTTTGAAAGCATCTCAGAAATAGTGAAAAATCATACTGATATAAATTTTTCATCAAATATGTAATGGAATAACATTAAATATATTAACAACAGTGAATGTTCATAAGTTTTTTTTATTGCATAAAAACTGTAAATTTATTTTCCTAGCATCACCACCTTTGTCACTAAATGATAATTGAACCGTTTAGTCAAGCATGTTTTAGACAGTAAAAACTCATACTTATAAAATTAGTTTGGCATATATATAATGGAATAAAATGTATCATATTAACAACAATGAATGATCAGAGTTATTTTATTTCATCGCAAATAGTCAATTTTAATTGCATTAGTTTAGCTTCACTACCTTTACCATAACATGACAAACAAACCGTTTTGTAGAGCATGTTTTTAGAAAATTATTTGACCCTTATTAGACTTATTTTGTTGTATCAAGTTACATAACTCTGTTCAGTAAGACCTCTGAAACAATTGAGTCGAAAAAATATGCTTAACTTTGAAAATTCCTCATCCTCATGTCTGGAGCGACTTATTTGTTGCTAACTTCCTGTAAGGAAGCGAACTGAAAAGTCACACTATTTAAAGGCATCTAGTGAATTTTTTTTTAGCATAGCATACCTAAACCAAGTGGTAGAGATGGCTCAATCAAGTGAAGTTCAACACATTTTTCAATAAGATATAGTGACTCAAAATGTGTTCTGCCAAACAGTTGAGCAGAACCTTAAATTAAAGGGGCAGACACACATCATGATTGTAGTTAAGATTTGGGAATCGACTGATGAGACCAAGTCAGGTTGAGTTCCTTGTGCTGTAGTCTGGGTCAGTTGTTGTTGATGATCAAAAGAATTTTATGGTATGTGGTGTTTAAGAATCATATATACAGTTTACATCATACATGTTCGTACATTGATTTTTTATTTTTACCTTCAACATCACAGGTTTGGGTGGAAGCAATTATAAAAATGCACTGAAAAGGGTGTGCAAACAAAATCATAGAGATTAGAGAGAGAACGGAGAGAGAACGGCGAGAGTATTATTTTGTTATCCAAGTCATTCAGGTTTCAGTACAGAAGTACAACTAGGATTCAGTTCACCTTGCTCTTACAAAGTTCCCTCACATCCAGCTCTCTCTGGAAAGTTTACAGTTCATGTTTCTCTTAATTTCCACCAGATCTTATCCAGAGGAACCATCATCAAGCAAGAACTTCAGAAGGTCACAGTGCAAAAGGAACCTGGTAGGTAAAGATGGCTTTGAAAATGACTTAAGTGAGAATTATCTACCCATAAAGTCAGATTTGCAGAAACACTCTCAAGCCAGTTTTATGTTTTAATAATAAAATATTATCCAGTAGAATTTTGCTTCATTTCATACACCAGGTGGAGAAAGACAGAGGAAACAAGGGGAGAGAGAGAGAGAGAGAGAACTTTAATTAAATCTATAGCACTTCAACTAGCCGATACATGGATGATCCACACATTTCCTACTTAGAAATAATCAAAACACATGTTTTTTGGTCCAGGGAATGAAAGTTTCCAAGACCTGAAATTGTAAATGTCCTTTGAATTTGTTTGTTGGTTTATATGGTTGACCATGACATTTTGTTTGCTTTTTCAGTGACTGAGGGGGAAGTGTCCTTTCAGTTGAAAGTGTCTCCGGAGATGGCACCAGAGGTCCAGGTTGTTGCTTATGCTGTCCTCCCCAGTGAGACTATAATAGCCCACAGTGCAAACTTCTCCACAGAGAAATGCTTAAGTCACAAGGTCAGTGCAAAAAGAAGAAGATGATGATGTAGATTTAGATGTAAAATGATATATCAGTGTAGTCTCATGTTTAGGCTTCTACTTTCACAGTGGTTTCATTCAGCTGTGAAAAGCAACAGTATGTGCAAACCCAGTGGTTAAGGTGCAGTCACACAAGCACCAACCTGCAGATGTCCGATCTCCATTTCATTTAAAGCCTGAAAAACTGACGAATTCAAGGGCACATTTCCTGTTGTGCTGACTCAACATTCACCTTTTTCAACTATCACCTGCTGATTTGCATGGTCGATCAGTGTATCATTGCAGTGTTCTAGCAGAGTGACATCACCCCATTTAGGGCATTATTACACTGACAGGCTGCAAACCACAGTATCACTCTCAAATGTGATCCCACAGCTCAATATTTAGTTACTACCCCCATTAGAACCAAAACATCAGTCAAGTCAACCAACTCACGTGGAATTATTATTTGAATGTAGAATAACTACAGCGCTGATGTATGGTGTCCAGGCTATGACCTCATCACTCCCCAGAGGGAAGCACCAAGCGAACCAGTGATAATAACTGAAGCAAAGTCTTTCAGCTAGTTCGGGCAGCCAACTTAATTAATCACAGTGGTGTACTTAAATTGTCACTGCTCTGCTCACTCTTTTACTGCATGCCTGTTTCCACATGGCTCACCTGAAAGATATGGTGTCAGATACTGCAACTGTTGTTCATGTAGAATTTCAAAAGCTCCACCTCCACCCTCCTTTGCTCGGTTGGCGCATACAGCAAAAAAAGTTCCTAGCTTCCGAGTTTGCTTCTGTGCTGTGTAGCTTATTGAATATGAACAGCAGTGTTTCTCCCACTGGCCCCACCTGGCCCTTTACATTGTGGCAATGTCACAGATTTTTAAATCGCTTTTCTCGGCTCAAGGAAAGTTTTATAAATATAAAACCTGCATGGATCAAAAATTCACAACAGAAAGAGCCATAATTGAACTTGTTTGCAGTTCAGGGTGTCTTGTCAACAGTTTCATAGAAGTCTCATTTACAATGGTGGTCTATGGGGAAAATGTTTTTTAGGCCGCAGGGGTGTTTTTCGCAGCAATACCGCGAGTAACCACTGGGAAAAATTGGCTGCAAAGCTGATTGGCAGCACCCTATCCACCTCTTATAATACATCCATGTCCTGCAGATTCTGAGTTTACCTTCCCCTAAGGTGAAGTTAGTATCGTCACTCCCCACTCCCAGCTGTTCCATGAGTTGGCTGAGTGGTGCGGTAGCATGCATGGAGCTAAAGAGTGAGCAGAGTACTGAGGGCTTAAATACACCACCATGATTAAAGTGGTGCATTGGATATATGTTGGAGTGCAGGCTTCAACCCAAGTTGAATGGATTATTATATAAATGGAAATATGTACAGTGATGATATCTCCCATCTAGGCTTGGACCTTGTCACTCCCCACAAGGAGGCACCAAACTCAGCAGGGAGTGGGAAGTGACGATAACAACTTCCCCTTGCACGCCTCATTTCATATCTTTCTTTTGTCAGATGAGAGGCTAATGTAATTGTACCTTAAGAAACAGAACAGAAAATCATGAGCTACATGGGTTGTCCCTGTATCAGCCAAATCAGCTACAGATTGAATCTAATGACATTTTAAGATAAGTTTGATAAATTTCCATTTACCACTGAGATCCATCATGCCTCCAGGCAAATAAATTGGCCTGTTCCTGGACAGAAATCTGAGGGTGAACAATCAGTCCATCATCTTAAAAATAAGAAAATGTGTCTTCTATATACATATTATAATAACTACTGTAGGAGCCATGAATGGATTAATTTTCAAGTTTGAATGAATTGCAAAGTAATAATTTTTTGTTTTATATTTTGGGTTATTTTGGTTTGTTTATTATTGCATGATCACGGTGATTGATAATCAGGTCACATGGATATGGGCGGTGGTATCCAATAGTTAATATAAGCACCTGTTCACCTGCATGCCGGCTGGTAAGAAAGAGACAGAGGGTGAGTGGGTCGTTGTATTTTTTGTTGACCGCTGTTTTACATCTGATCGCTGTGATTATTTTGAGTATATTTTGTGCACGTTATAATAAGTTGATCCTTTTCATTAATAAAAGTTATTAAACTTATTTTTTGATCTCAGCGAATGTTTTTGGTAGCGTGTCAGACAAACGGCAAACAAGGCCCAACCTCAGCTTCTCAGCGACTTTTACATTGTTGCCAGTAATCGCACCATTTTTGTCAACAAAAAACGGCATTAAAAGAAACATCACCGGATGGCGCATGGGCTCAAGGATCGATTGGAAGGGGATTAAACAAAGCGATCGTCGGGGGTAAATGACTGAAGAAGGCACCGGCTGTCAACTATTACAACTTCAGGAGCCGCAGTTAAAGCCAACCACAGAAGCCAGGTAGGCTTACCGGTGTTTGTACGCATTAAGCTGTGTATTAATGGAAGGAATGCGGCTTGCATATTCACTGCCGTGTGTCCGCTGGGGACAACTGGCTGATTGATTATCGGTTGAGAGGTGGCTCACCCGGAGTGTTGGCATTAACCTGACTGTGGTGCAAAAATAAGGAATCTCTGCTTGGTCTCTTTGAAGTTTCCGCTGTGCTGTTGATGTGGAAATGTTTGCTGGATGAATTGCCTTTCGGTCTGTGGATGTATCCTTAAATGCACAAATAATGTATTGAAAAAGACATCGAAAAGGAACTCAAAAGAGGAAAAATGAGTCAAATAAATGCTGGTGTTACAAGTTCTCAAATGGAGTTTGGGAAAAGAAAAGCTCAACTCACTGCAAAGGCGTTGGTGAATAAAATTGAAAAGCTTCAACAGGAACGCAAAATGACTGTGAATAAAATTAAAGGGCTCATACCACAAATGAAATCATTCATGAAAAAAAGGGAAAATGTCTCTCATGTACAACCCCTTTTAGAGAGTTTAATTCAACTTTGTGAAAATGCCAACATGTCACATATGTTGATTCCTTTACTCCCAGAGGATGAACAGAGGAAACAAAATGAATGGTTTTCCAGCATTGTGAATTACAGCAACACACTTAAAGAGCATGTTGAACAGTGGTTGAGTGAACCAGAGGAACTGCTCCACAATGACAGTTGTGTTCAATCTGATCCTGTTGAAATCAATGAAGATGTGTCTTTTCTTCAAATAGCCGATGAACCTCAAGTAATAATGCAGGCTACATCCATAATCATGACAGATGATATACAAGATGATGTAAAGCCAAGTAACAGTGTGTCAAATGTGGGAAGCAGAGTGTCCAGATCACAAAACTCTGCAACAGGAAGAAAGTCTGCTGCTTCTAGTATTTCTTCTGCACGTCTTAAAGCTGAGGCGGACTTGGCAGCTTTAAAGATAAGACAAAAATTATTAAAGGACAAACACGAACTGGAAGAAGAGGAGGAACGGCTACGTAAAAGGAAGGAGTAGCTTCAACTGGATCAGGAAATTGCTACACACATGGCTAAGCTAAATGTGTTCAGATCTCAGAGCATCCTAAGTAGGAAAACCTCTATAACAAAGCAATCGGATGGAATGAATTCTTATTTGGAAAAAAGACAAGGAAAAACACAAACCCTCAGTGCTAAGGCAAATCCATTTATTCCACAAATGTCACAAAAGGAAATCAAACGTGACCACCTGGATACAGGAGCAAGGCCTGAGGAGAGAAATCCATCTCAGTTCTTTCATTTGAAGCCTATGTCTGTAGGGTGCCATGAACCTTAGCAACATTCAGTGTATCATGATGCTCAAGCAACTACACAAATGCAATATGGAAATGTGTCATATGCAAATATGGGTGCAGAAAATGAAGACCAAAACAACATGTTTGGCATTATGAGGAAGCAAAATGAAATCACTACACTGTTGATACAGCAGCAATGTCTTTCGTGTTTGCCCAAGCGAGATATACCAACTTTTGATGGTGATCCATTAAAATATCATGCATTCATGAAGGCTTTTGAGGATGGTGTGGAAAGGAACACTGCGAGCCACAGTGACTGACTCTATTTCCTGGAGCAGCACACTAAGGGTCATCCAAAAGAGCTTCTTAGAAGCTGCCATCACATTGATCCAGAGAGGGGATATGTTAAGGCTAAGGCTTTATTACAGGAGCAGTTTGGAAATAAGCAGAAGGTTGCATCTGCATACATGGAAAGGGCTCTTTCATGGCCTCCGATCAAAACTGAAGATGTGAAATCTCTTCAAGATTACAGCTTTTTCCTCAGAGGCTGCTGTAATGCCATGGAAGAGGTGCAATACTTGCATGAGCTGGACATGCCTGCCAATATGCTGGCCATTATAAGGAAATTGCCTTACACATTTAGGGACATTTGGAGAACTGTAGCCTGTGAACTGCAAGAAAGGCGCAGCCAGAGAGCTACATTCATTGACATCACTAATTTCATAATAACTGACCCAGTGTTTGGAAACATACAGGATGCTCCATCGCTGACAACAAACAAAGGTGTAAGCAAGCACAATCCACAATCTCGTTCTGGAATTAAGGGAACTAGTTTTGCTACCACTGTAGCCCCTGTGGGAAACAAAACTCAACCTGGAATCAAAGGGAAGGAACATGTTCAAACTGAAAGGAAGACATGTCTTTGCTGTCGAGGAGGTCACGCATTGGATTTGTGTCCTCAGTTGGGGAAAAGAGCACATAAAAAGAAGATTGGCTTCTTGAAGGACAATGGTGTCTGTTTTGGCTGTTTGTGTATTGGACACATCAGCAAAGATTGCAGAAAACAGATTTCCTGTGCAAAATGTGGTCTTAAACATCCAACCATACTTCACATTCCTCCAAAGGAAAAGGAATCTGAGCTAGCTGAGAGGAAAGTACAGGTGTCAGTGGACAGCACTCTGGTGTCAAGTGGTCTTACTGGGGCTGGTGATCACAATTGTAAACTTCCCATAGTTCCAGTGCAAGTTAAATCCAGAAAGGGGAGCAAAATTGTCACCACCTATGCTTTCTTGGACCAAGGCAGTACAGCAGTATTCTGTACAGAGTCTCTGATGCACAAGCTTGACCTTACAGGGAAGAAGGTACATATTCTTTTACGGACAATGGGCCAAGAGAAAGTTGTGAGCAGTCAAATCGTGTCAGGCCTGGAGGTAGCTGGCTTGAATGGGGAGCACTTCTGTGAACTGCCCAAGGCTTACACGCAGGTGTGCATGCCTGTTCACAAGGGGAACATTCCAAGACAGAGTGATCTTCAGAGATGGCCTCATTTAAAACATGTCAATTTGCCTGAGATTGAGGCAAGGATTGAGCTGTTGATAGGGACAAATCTTTCTAAGGCCTTGGAACCATTGCAAGTCATACGCAGTGTTAATAATGGACCCTATGCAATAAGGACAATGCTGGGTTGGGTTGTGAACGGACCACTGAAAGGAGACAGTGGAGATGCAATGGACTGTGAGTGAACAACAGAGTGTCAGTTGTGTGTTTGGACGAACTTTGGCAGCAGCAATTTAAGGCAGATTTCCCTGAAAGCAGCATGGATGAACAAATTGGCATGTCAAGAGAAGATCAAAAGTTTATGGAACTGGTCACAAACTCAGCAAAGCAAGTGAATGGCCACTATCAGATCAACTTACCTCTGAGGAAAAGGGACGTTAGCATGCCAAATAATAAGAAAATCATTGAGCAGCGTGCCTTACACCTGAAGAAGAGGCTTCAGAAGGATTCCTCATTTCATGCTGATTATATGGCCTTCATGAATGACCTTGTTGCCAAAGGTTATGCTGAAAGGGTGCCTGAAGAGGATGTGGAATGTAGTGATGGCAAGGTCTGGTATATCCCGCACCATGGCGTCTACCATCCTACAAAAGGAAAGATCAGAGTTGTCTTTGACTGTGGAGCGAGTTTCCAGGGAACATCACTTAATGCTCAACTCCTACAGGGACCAGATCTTACAAGTTCACTGATAGGAGTGGTGACCAGATTCAGGAAAGAACCAGTGGTGATCATAGCAGATGTTGAATCCATGTTTCACCAGGTAAGAGTGCCAGTGGAAGATTTTGATTTGCTGAGGTTCCTCTGGTGGCCTGATGGGGATTTAAATCAAGATCTCGTCGACTTCTGGATGATGGTGCATCTCTTTGGGGCGACGTCATCTCCCAGCTGCGCCAATTTTGCCCTCAGAAAATGTGCAGAGGACAACAAAGAACAGTTCAGCCAGGAAGTGGTGGATAAGGTCCTACATTGCTTCTATGTTGATGACTGTCTTGTGTCAATGGCTTCGGTGGAGGAAGCAGTGTCACTTTATCATGACCTCGTCTCCATCTGTACTAAAGGTGGATTCCAGCTCACAAAGTGGATAAGCAACAGGCGTGATGTTCTGTCTGTGATACCTGAGAGCCACAGAGCTAAGGATATGAAAAGGTTGGACATGGATCAGTATGTGCTACCAGTAGAGAGAGTACTTGGTGTGGAATGGTGTATCCAGTCTGATACTTTTAAGTTTAAGATTGTGATCAAGGACAGACCACTCACCAGGAGAGGGATTCTCTCAACAGTTAGCTCCATCTATGATCCTCTTGGTATCTTGAGTCCTGTTGTCCTGTCAGCGAAGAAGATCTTAAGGAATCTGTGCAGGAGAGCACTTGGCTGGGATGATGTCATACCTGAGTCAGTTGCTCAGGACTGGACAAGTTGGCTGGATGAACTTTGTCATTTGGAGAAATGTAACATCATGAGATGTCTGAAACCACTGGACTTTGGAGAAGTTACTACAGCACAGCTGCATCATTTCTGTGATGTAAGTGAAGAAGGCTATGGAGTAGTGACTTACCTGTTGTCACGAAATGCCCACTCAAGTGCGCAGTGCCTTTGTTATGGGAAAGGCTAGGGTAGCTCCACTTAAGTCTGTTACCATCCCCCGAATGGAGCTTATTGCTGCCACCATGGCAAGTCGCATTGATGTCTTGTGGAGGAAAGAGCTGCACATGCATCTTCAGGATTCTGTGTTTTGGACGGACAGTGCTTCTGTGCTCAAGTACATCAGAAATGAAACTTCCAGATTCAGAGTCTTTGTTGCCAACGGAGTCTCAGAAATTCGCAAGGCCTCACACCCTTCTCAATGGAGGTATGTTGAAACTGCAAGCAATCCAGCCGATGTTGCCTCCAGGGGTGTGAAAGTAGATACATTTCTCAAGAATGCAACATGGGTGTCAAGGCCTCATTTTCTCCTTCAACCTGAGAGTGAGTGGCCTGTCTCTCCTGACGATGCTCTTCAACTTCCATCAGATGACCCTGAGGTTAAGAAAGCTGTTGCAGTGAATGCTATACAGGTCAGAGAGGAGGTTGATGCAGTGACTCGCATGATCCATTACTTTGACTCTTGGACCCATCTGAGAAAGTCTGTTGCTTGGATCTTGAGATTTAAGACTTGGCTCTTGTCTGTTTGTCAGAAGAGGAGACAATTGAGCATGGCTCTTGCACAGTCTGACTTGGATACGGACCAACAAAGACGTTCATTGGAGAAGGACATGGAAACTTTTAAGAGAAAGACAGTTTCAAGTTGTCTATCAGTGGAGGAGTTTGAGAAGGCTGAACTGGAGATCATCAAGTTTAGTCAAAGGAAGAGGTTTCCAGAGGAATTCTCCAGATGAATTCCACTCTGCCCACTGATGGAGGATGGTGTTCTGAGAGTTGGTGGTCAGCTCAGCCGGTCATCTATGTCAGCAGAAACGAAACATCCTATAATATTGGTTAAGGATTTACATATATCAGCCATTCTTCTGAGGCACATTCATCAAGAGGTGGGACATGGTGGTCGTAACCACTTGTTATCCAAACTGCGTGAGAGATATTGGATCACCGGTGCCAGTACAGCCATAAGGAGAGCTTGGTCAAAGTGTATCATCTGTTGACGGTTGAATGCTCAACCAGTGTCCCAGCAGATGGCAGACTTACCTTATGAAAGAGTTACTCCAGATGAACCTCCTTTTACTCGTGTTGGAGTAGACTATTTCGGACCTTTTGATGTGAGGAGCAGAAGGAGTGTAGTGAAGAGGTATGGAGTCATTTTTACCTGCCTGGCCATACGCGCAATCCACATTGAAGTGGCACCTTCACTGGACACAGACTCTTTCATTAATGCACTTAAACGCTTTATAGCGAGACGTGGTCAAGTTCAGGAATTGCACTCTGATAATGGGACAAACTTCATTGGAGCAGAGCGTGAATTGAGAACAGCTATTGAGCAGTGGAATCAGTTGCAGATTAATGGTGTTCTTCTTCAGAAAGGAATAAAATGGACTTCTAACCCCCCCGCTGGCTCACATCATGGAGGATCTTGGGAGAGGTTAATTAGATCAGTGAGGAAAGTCCTCAATTCCACTTTGAAAGTGCAAAACTTGGACGAAGAAGGCCTTCACACAGTTCTCTGTGAAGAGGAAGCCATCATCAATGGCCGTCCAATTACTAAAGCATCCACAGATCCTAATGACCTGGAAGCATTGACACCAAATCACCTGTTATTTTTGAAGACCTTACCATCTTTGCCACCAGGAGTCTTCCAGGGGACAGACATGTATGTTCGTAGACGATGGAAGCAGGTCCAGTACATGTCTGACTTGTTCTGGAAAAGATGGGTTAAAGAATACTTACCTCAACTGCAGGAGCGTCAGAGGTGGTCAGGAGTGAAGCGCAACCTCATCCCTGGAGATATAGTGCTTATAGTGGATAACACGGCACCTCGTAAATCCTGGGTCATGGGAAGAGTCCTACAAACCTTTCCAGACAGGAGAGGTTTTGTGCGTCAGGTGCGCATCAAAACAAAGAGCAGCTGCCTGGACCGACCAATAACCAAAGTCTGTCTAATACAGGAGGCCGAAGCTGGATAAGGAGTGGCTGATGCACATTGTGACACTTTGACCTCCATTTTGACTCTGATTTTTGACTGACAGACATAGAGTGATGGTAAAGATCACTCTGATAAGACTATGTGCTAGTAACCTCTGGTCTTACTGACTTATGACACATGTACAGGATCGGGAGGAAGAAAAAGTAAAGTAAATTTATGGACTTTGATTATTGAGCTTTTAATTGCTTCATGCCTCCTATTAAAATCTGTAATGTGAGTAATTATTATGTAATAACCTAATAATTAGGGGCTGGCGTGTAGGAGCCATGAATGGATTAATTTTCAAGTTTGAATGAATTGCAAAGTAGTAATTTTTTGTTTTATATTTTGGGTTATTTTGGTTTGTTTATTATTGCATGATCACAGTGATTGATAATCAGGTCACATGGATATGGGCGGTGGTATCCTATAGTTAATATAAGCACCTGTTCACCTGCATGCCGGCTGGTAAGAAAGAGACAGAGGGTGAGTGGGTTGTCGTATTTTTTGTTGACCGCTGTTTTACATCTGATCGCTGTGATTATTTTGAGTATATTTTGTGCATGTTATAATAAGTTGATCCTTTTCATTAATAAAAGTTATTAAACTTATTTTTTGATCTCAGCGAATGTTTTTGGTAGCGTGTCAGACAAACAGCAAACAAGGCCCAACCTCAGCCTCTCAGCGACTTTTACATTGTTGCCAGTAGTCGCTACAACTACTTCTATCAGATGATTCGCTGGAGCAAAACACAGCAGGTTTACAGCTCTAAAGGTCATTATGGTGCATCTGTTTGTGTGTGTGTTTCAGGTGTTGTTGGAGTTTTCTCCGTCCTCAGCTGTTCCAGGAGAAGAAAGCATCCTGAGGTTGACGGCCCATCCAGACTCTCTGTGTGGCGTGAGCGCTGTCGACCAGAGCGTCCTCATTAAGGAGCCAGGGAAGACTCTGAATGTAGACAAGGTCAAGATCAACCACAGCAGATGCATTCGATTATTTTATTTATTTATTGTGTTCTGTGTTACATCAATGGGTTTGTAACAAGCAGCAATTTCCACAACTTGAGTCTGAAGTTAATGCCGAAGTACGATAAAGGGCCCCTAGATGCTCCATATGACTCCTGTTCAAAAAGCATGAACTTCTCTCTAGAAGTACTAAGTTGGAGTACAGTCTCCATCTCTAAATTCAGGCCCTCTAATAAGTGTGCTGGTGGTCATTTTGACTCATAGTAGCTTTGATATCTGCCGTGTAAGCGTTGATTGACAGCTGTGATTGACAGTTGGCTCACCTGCTGCTTTCCCCAGCTCCGGGACCCACACTGAGTCGGACTATGGTCTCAGTATTTCACTAAGTTTAATGTTACTTGATTACGATACCTACCCTGTTAGCACAATTTAGCTTAAGTAGCTAACGTTAGCCCAAGTGTGCAGCACTGCCGGTAAGATAGCATTAGCTTGGGTCTGAGGTAGCGCGGCGTCTTTCCAGGGCGTGAAAGGCAACACAACGCACTCCTTTTTTGGAAGGTCCTGGCTCCAAACTGAAAAGATGGCGGCAATCATAAGCTGGGCTTCAAACCAACTCCAGTGCAAACCGATGGGTGACATCACACCTCACTACATCCTTCTTCATATACAACCCTGTCTCACAGCAGTTTGTGAAATAGTCATGAAATTTAATCTATATGTTCGTGTACATGGACTCAAATTTTCCATCTTTTTTGTGAGTCAGCATGACTTTCAAACGAATATATTTCAATTGGAAGTGTGTTTTATGCTTGCACCTAGTTTTTATTTTCTGCCAGTCGGGACTTTGGAGCATAGAAGCTGTATTGTTTGTTATTCATTTTTTAAATATAATTGCTACATTACTCAACATTTAATCACAAGATTTTGTAATTGTTTTTATTTATTTATTTTAATTTTATCATTAGCCTACAGTCAATGAGCTGCGTCAGTCCTGTTATGGCTAGGCTAATGAACCCACGAGCAAGACACCGAGGCAGGAGGCAGCGAGTGGGGTTGGAAAAGGATTTATTTGCAAGGCGGTAAAACTGGGAGACTGGGGCCAAGGTCTGGACTGGTAGCTGGGGAACCTAGGGGCTTGGGCTGGGCGTGAGGCTGGGTATAGGGGATGGAGTGGGGAGCCAGGTCAAGGGATAGGCTGAGCCGGCGAGGCAGTAGGACTGGAGACAGGGCCGGGGTCAGGCTGAGGTCTTCTGCAGGCACAGAGAAAACAAAAGTCAGGCAATTGCTGGATACTGACAGAACAGTAATAAGTAGGCTGGAAGTGTGACTGACTGTCGGAACAGAGTCTACGATCTGGCGGTGAGTAGGAGGTTGCACCCTATATTTAAGCAGACCTCCTGATGAATGGCAGCTGTTCGCCCGACTCCCACACACCTGTCTCCACTCCTACAATTAGAACCCAGAGAGAGAGAGACACACACACACACTCACACACCCACTAGGAGGAGGCAGAAGTGGAGGGCAAGACAAGTCCAGTGGGCAGACTGGAGGACCTGCTGCCCAGAAGTATTTTCTTTACCATGTTAAGGTTTTCTTTTAATGATATCTTTAACATTTCTCAACACAAAAACACAAAAGTGTTCTTGATAACTCAACAATACAATAGGTTAATGTTATGGTCATCAGTTTTAATAATTTCTCCTTTCTCTTTCTGAGAAATAAAGTTTTTTTTGTCAGGTTTTGATAGTGATAGGCTAAGGAAGTGCATTGTGTTGTGGGCATGTTCAACTACTGTTTTGGGTTGTCTGCCGTCAGTGGGCTTCATTCCATTTCAAATTGCTTCTGTTTGCTGCAACCTGAATCCACACACCGTTGTCTCTGTTAAGAAAAGGCATTTTATAGCCTGTGATTGTAAAATGTGAAGTTGCTCTTTTAATTTCATATTTCCAAGAATATGTGGCTGAGGATATTTAATATGAAATCATCTTTCTTAAAACATATCAATTAATATTGAGCCACGTCATCCAATAAAGCATGTTGTACCATCTTGTATATGGCCATATAAATGGGATGAAGACAGGGTTATCAAACTAGACTTTACGTTTCACATTCCTCATTTAATCCCTGCACTTTCACATATCACCTTCATATATTTCATATATTACTTTCATATGCTTTCATTATTTCATATATTTCATCAAAGTGGACTTTAGAATGTGCATTGCATTCAACCTCCACTGTTACATTATTTAATCATTTATGCATGTCACATTTAATTGTTACTCTTGTCACCTTCATATATTTCATACACTTCATTTCTTTGTCCATAGCACAGCCCACATTTCCTTTGTCAATATTTAATTTCAAGTTTTATATCCCATTTCAAAACTATTACTATTCTATTATGTAAATAGACTTTAAAATTTCAATTTAAGTTTAGTATTATTTAGATTATTTCACTATTATTAATATTAACTTACTTTTATCTATTTTTATTCTTCTGTGTTGTGTTTTTTGGGAGCAAACACCAAGACACATTCTTTGTATGCTTGCATTGACTAATAAAACAGATCCTGATTAAATGGGTTATGTCATGTTGACATAAATCCCAAAACCAAGAATCATAAAGATACAAAAAATCTCCAGGGTTGTGTAAATAGAAGCCTATGCCCCAACCCTAACCCAAGCACTTCAGGTCTTCCCTCAAGCCTGTAGTAATGCCCTTGATTATCAGCAGTATTGTAATCTCTGAAGGTGACTCATTTTGGTCATTATTTACACTAAAAAAGAAAAAAACTAACAAAAAGGTTTGTTTTATATCTTGGGCCTTCAAAGTTTTCTCTGAAACTAGGCCTGGGATGGTTTGTGTCCATGAAATGAGAAAATTAAAACTTTATTGTGGAGCTAAACCAAATACATCATTGGAAAGGTCTCAACCTGCAGAGTAACATATGTCAGTATGAAGATTCTACATAGCTCCTGCTTTGAAATACTGACCTTTGAACCTTGACCTTAGTGCATGTTTGAAGGCTTATAATTCAGCAACAAAACAGGCCAAAGACATGAGACCAACAGTTATAGAGAGCTCTTGACCTCGGCTATCATGTGAGTATAATCAACAACTGGGTTTGCTCTCAAATATAGGTAAAATATGGTTAAAATTAATTTTCACCCATCTAACAATTAGATATTTAAAATCGTATTACACAAATGTGTTTACCATCCCCTTAAACTCTTCAGTGTAATTTCAATTCAATATTTGCGATGTCCAATTCTAGGAAAAACACTAATATATTTTTAAAAAACTACAATTCCCTAGAGCCGTGCCATGCAGCTTGATACAAATCTTGATACAAATCTAAAAAGGGTTGCAAAAAGATATATCTACTGAATATATCAAATTTCTAGTACAGCTGAACTAGTAATTACACTGCATCTAGATGAGCTATGTTAAGAAAATGTAAAGACGTTGGTTTATTTCAAAATATTTTAGTCAAAACAGGAGTCGAAAGTGCCAAGTCTGCCCACACGGTGGCCATTTTCCTCTGATGTCATGCTCAGAACGCTGCAAATGCAACACCACTAGCACACTGTTAGCTTAGCCTGTTAGTACCTGCTACCACCAATGTTACTGAAAAAAATACATAAATAGGTTGTAAGCTATTTAAATCTAAATCCATGGAGCTGTGTGAAAGTTAATCAGGATCCTTTCCAAGAAATGGAACAAAACCAGCTGATGCATCATGGCAGACAGGCTGGAAATAAAGCTGCTAATGTTAACTTCCCTGATTCACTCAACACTCAACAATTCATAAGAACTTCATAAAAACTCTGATTTTAATCCTGCTGCTTTGGTTGTTAAACTGTCACATTCAGTGTGTCTGTCAGTCAAACTGTCAGGTTTTGTCATGTTTTATGTGACCAGCCCAATTTCAGAAAAGGACAGTCATATTAAATCTCAACATTTTTGAATAGAGCTCTGCACACAATAAGTCAGGTCCTCCAGTATGTCCACCGGACAAACACGGACCATTGACTGTACTAATAAAATGAAAATAAAGAAATAAAGGAAATAAGGACAAAATGTGGGGTTAAATGTTGAATAATGTAGCAGTTATAGTTAAAAAAAGAATATTAAATAAGAAAAATAATACAGCTTCTGTGCTCCCAAATCCTGATTGACAGAAAAGAACATGCTCCATGAAACATACTTCCAACTGAAATACATTAGTTTGAAAGTCGTGCTGAGTGTCACAAAATAATTGAAAATTCATGTCCTAGTACACGAACCTAAAGATTAAATTTCATGACTATTTCATGAATTGCTGTGAGATTGGGTTGTTATATATGGTCTGTATCCTGGGAATGGTTGAGAAAATGTGTTTTTAGGGAAAGAGAAGAGTAATGCTTTCTATTTCCTAACTATTCACTTTTGAGATCTTCCAGAGCAAGACAGTGAGTGGAACTGCCCAGGTTTATTAAATTTAGCCCTAGACACACCCTAATCTTCTGCGGTCAACTTGTTAGGTTTCTCATGTGAGTCGCAAACACAATGCAACAAAATGTTAACGTTTTTTTGGTGCTAAAAAAGACAATATCTGGAAAGCAACAGCAACAAATGTCTCACATTAGTTCCTCACATATGTCTATCACTCATGGTAACTTGTATGTAGACAACTAGTCTTTCAGTATATGTATATCAGTATACCTCTAGCACTGAAAATAAGATAAGAGAACTCTCAAAGTTGTGACCCTGGTCCGAGTGTATACAGGCAGGGACACCGAACTTGGAGAACCATTCTGCCACCAAAACCTGAGCCACAGTAGAGGCACATTGATCACGGGTGGGGACGGCCAGTGTGTACTTACTGAAGATGTCAGTCATTATGAGGACATTTTCCATTCCATTATGGGCAGGTTCCAAAACAGTGTAGTCAATGGCCAGAATCTCATTAGGTCGTGAAGCCAACAAGTGTCCAATGAAATTTCGAGCAGTGGGTTGGGTATCCTTGGCAACTTGACACCTCTCACAGGCCTGACACCAGTGCGCCACCTCAGAGGACATACCTGGCCAATAACACTGCGGCCATAGTAACTCCAAGGTTCTCTCCACACCTTGGTGGCCATGCTCCTGGTGAACCTGAGTCAGCACCTTAGCAGGCAACAACAGCTGAAGTACTGCCTCAGCACCATCGGGGCGAAAAACCTGGTGGTACAAGACTCCATCCTTCTCAACCAGGTGGTCCCACTGTCGAAGCAGTGCCAATGCAGGCTGAGATGCCCATTTCCGCTCCTCATAGTTGGGACGCTGCTTTCATCTCCAGAACACCAAGACTTCCTGGATCACTGAATCAGCCTGCTGGAGAGCACCCACGTCAGAGAGGGTATAATGAGGCAAGACAGTAAAGGAGCTTGGGGTACTTAAGTCTTTCCCAACTGCAAGTCTTGCCGTAGTGGTTTGGGGAGTGAAGTGCCAGGGACCAGGGCTTCCATTTACTGTAAGCTGGGTGTATACTGACGAGACAAGGTATCTGCATTCTTATTGCTTCTTCCTGACCAGTATTTAATTTCAAAGTCAAACGATGCAAGTTGGGCAGCCCAGCGTTGTTCAGTTGCACCAAGCTTGGCAGATGACAGGTGACTAAGTGGATTGTTGTCTATGTAAACAACACACTTGTGGCCTAGCAGGTACTCCCTGAACTTCTCCGTCATGTCCCACTTTAGCCCCAAGAACTCCAATTTCACTGAGCTGTAGTTCAGCATGTTGTGCTCTGTGGGCCTCAGACCTCGGCTGGCATATGCTATTGGTCTGACTTTGCCCCCTTGATCCTGTGAGAGCACTGTCCCCAGTCCACTATGACTTGCATCCACCTCCAGGATAAAGGGCAGGGAGAAGTCAGCATAGGCAAGCACTGGTGTCATGGTGAGCTTTGTCTTCAGTGCCTCAAAACTTCTATGACACTCTTCTGTCCAGTTCCCAATGAAACCCAGTTCTGCCTTCTTCTTAGACCTTGTGCCCCCCAGCTCTGCCACCAGCCTATGTAGTGGGGCCGCCAACTTGGCAAAACCCTCCACAAACCGGCAATAGTAGCTAGCGAACCCCAGAAAAGACCACAGCTCTGAGACAGTAGTGGGGGGTTGCCAGTTAGCCACCACTGCTACCTTGCTTGGATCTGTGGAGACACCCTTGTCGGAGATCATATGGCCCAGGTAATGCACCTACTGTTGGAAAAATGCACATTTGGTGAGCTTCGCCTTGAGACCTTCCTGCTGAGCTGACCCAGCACCATCTCCAACCTTTCCAGATGTTGTTCTACTGTGGAAGAAAAAAATACAATGTCATCAAAGTAGAGAGGCAATGATTGGCCTTGCTGGTCTCCAAATAGCTGCTGCATTAATCTCTGAAAGGTGCTGGGGGCGTTACAGAGCCCAAAAGGCATGCGATTCCACTCAAACAGCCCAAATAGAGTGCAGAACGCAGTCTTGGGCCGGTCTTTCTCAGTGACTGGAACCTGGTTATACCCACTGGCGAAGTCCATGGTGGAAAACCCGTCAGCGCATCCAGGGATTCCTCAATGCGTGGCAGAGGAAAGGCATCCTTCTTTGTCTTGTTGTTCAGTTGGCGGTAGTCTACGCACATGCGCAGACTGCCATCCTTCTTCCTGACAAGAACAATGGGGGAGGCGTAGGGGCTGCGACTCTGTTCCCATCATGGACAGAAAACACGGAGGTATACTTCCTAAGAAGTGACCTCACCTGTCCCTGCTCTTATGCAGGCAAGGGGGACAAATCCATGGCCTCTATCTGATCCGGCACAGTGCGAGAAACAGATTGAGACCCCACTGTAGCTACACCAGATGGCACCTCAGTGACCCCTGTGGGCAAGCTGACAACTACAATGGTGCGGGGGTAGAGCAACACGTCAGTGGAATCAACATTAACGATTGGTATGTAGGCTGTGTCCCTTGTCACCCGAACTATAGCAGGGGACGCAAGCAGTCCAGCGGGAAAGCCAGAGTCCAGGGGCTCAAACAACACAGTAGTACCTGAATACTGCTCCGAGCACGTGGCTGCTACAACCTTCATCACACCACCTGGGATACGACAAGCCTTTCTACCCTGAACCTTTACCTTGCCTGGAGTATCCTGAGGGGCCTGCACACTAGCCCGATGGCACTTTTGTAACGCCTGCACAACTGACTCTGGGGCCTCGGATAGAGAGGGCAAAGAGAACAAGGCCAAGCCATGCTGCCCAAAGAGCTCTCAGTAGCATCTGCGAATCACAAAACACCAGGGACCTGACAGGACAACTCACCGGGGGAATCCTTCACCACCAACACCCTACACCGTGGCATTAACTTACCACAGAGCTCAACATCCAGCTCCAAGTAGCCAATGTAGGGGATAGGCAACCCATTGGCCGTTCTAAGCTGCAACCAGTGACAAGCGTGAAGGTGCTCTCAACCCTACGGCTCAAAATGCTGGAGGAAAAAGCTCTCTGTCACTGTAGACACCATGGAACCAGTATCTATTAAACAAGGCACTTTAACTCCACCCATGTCCACATCTAGATGAGGACTTGTCCAAGTTGACATTAGCTTGGAACTGTCCTCCAAATCACTGGGACCAACCCCTGAGCCAGTAGATGCCCCACCTGAACTATTGCTCTGCAATCCGGTGGGCGCTAGTTTTCCGAAGCCTGAGTTGGATGAGACTGCCTACCAGACTGTGAGGGAGCATGCAAGGAGTGCTGGGAGCGAGGAGGAACACGTGCCCCATCGCACTCCCTAGCAAAATGACCAGGCTGCTGACAGCACTGTCATATTATGGGACCATTACGAGGTGAATGGCTGCGCCGGTAAGAGTTCTGCAAAAGTCCAATGCTTCGAGTAAGCTGATTTAACTGCTCTTGCTGATGTTTCAGCAGCTCCCTCATCTCACCCATCTCAGCTACCTGGGGGGGATTAACCCACCCCTGAGGACCACTCTGAACACCATACTGAATACCAAACGCTGAAGGAACAGAGTGACTTTGACCCCTCGCACCATCTGGCAAACCCTCACGTTCCCACCTGATTGCCTCTCCCCTAACATCAAGTAAATTAACCGTAGGCTGTCTGCGCACAAACTGTTTTAGCTTGCAACGGAGGGCACCATCAAGGACATGCTCAACAAACTGGTCCCGCAGCAAAACATCAGCGTTAGGCATACCACCAGGTGCACGCTGCTTTACTGTTTCCATCAGGCCCATCAAAGCAAGGGAGAACTGCAGAGTCTCCCCTTACTGTTACCTTCTGGAAAAAAAGCTTCCTGTAAGGCTACATAGGACTCAGAACACCCATACATCTCCTGTAACACAGCAATGATCTTGGCTGAGTCCCCCCATTCTGCACTAGGGCGATATTTTATCTCCTCACGTGCTTCCCCTTCCAAGCGATCGAACAGAAAAAATGCCTGATCTGATAGAGATAAATGTCTCACCCTCATACAAGCTTGCACCTCCTCAATCTACTCAGTCAAACCTATGCCTGATCTTTCCCTAAACATGGGACATTTCCTGTCTCGGGGCACAAAAACCAGTCTCTCTGTGACAGGGGCACTAGCAATGGAAGGAGCAGTATCTGAGGCAGAAGAAGTAGAAGGCCCAGCAGTGGGGCCCGGCACAGCGGCAACCTGTTCCTGGCGCAGCCTCTCATTATCTGCCTTTAACTGTGCAACTAGGTCCCTCAATTCTCGAAACTCTTCCTCCATAACTACAACCTGATCAATGAAGGGAAGCTCTACAGTTGGTGGGGAAGGGTGATACAACCTCACCAGGACTTCCTACAGATCCACAAGAAATTAGCTGCTGCTTTGCCTTTAAGCAACCAAGAACAAACAAACCAAAAAAAAGAAGTAAAAAACCAAAAAGATTAAACAATGCTGCTAACAATTTTTTATTTTTTTATTTTTTTACAAGCAACAAAACAAAGAAAGAACAAAAAAAGAAGAGAGGAACACACGTCTCTGCTTTCAAAAAGTGAATCCTGCCAACTACGCCAGACTGTGACAAGAGGAATAGGGATTAAAGGGCACTAACCAGTGTTATCAAAAGGATCCAACTACGCCACCCTGGGGGTTTTACCCAGGGACAAGTGTTACCTCAGACCAGTAGCATTAACTCAAAAGGCAATAGGTTCATTACACCAAGAAGTGAGAGAGAGAGCATCAATTCTCTATTTTTAACAATAGCAAAATTTAGTAAAAAAAACCCAATTATTAGACGTACCGATCACACAGATATTAAAAGGGTCAAACCCAGGGATGCTCAGTTAAACACAGCACACAGGAAAAAGGAGGAACCATCACCTACAGTCACCAAACCCACCACCATGGGCGCTCAGCTCCTGAAAAATAAAAAGGGATACAAAATCAATAAAGTGCTCAACCAACAAACAAAACCACCATACAGTTGCCCTAATGTTGAAACGCTTCACACTGGTTATCAACAGCTATAGGAAAGCGCCTCCTGCTGGTGGTGTAACAAAACAAGAAAAGAAAAGAATAGACCAACAAACAAAACTAAACTAAATGAACACATAGACAATACCAAACAACATTCATTACAGGGCATAAAGACGAAAGCCCTGTACTTGTACAACTAACTAGGAAAGATAAACAAATAAACCAAATAAAGTAGAAAAACAAGATTATAAAAATATGAAACCATTACATAAGCCATAAAGTTGGGACAAAATGAACTAAACTAAGCAAAACTGAGGATAAGCAAACAATAAAATAAACTATGAAAACAATATTAGTAATATGAAATCATTATGTAAGCTATAAAGTAAAAACAAATGAATGAACTAAACTAAGCAAAACTGAGGATAAGCAAACAACAAAATAAACTATGAAAACAATATTAGTGATATGAAATCATTATATAAGCTATAAAGTGGAGACAAATAAATGAATTAAACTAAGCAAAACTGAGAATAAGCAAATGATGACAAAAAAAGAAACCCCCCCCGCTCACTACGCACACTCACACCCACACCCACACCATTAAAACGACTCAGCTAAAAAGAGTTCTAGTCGTGGTACTGCCGGCCTTCAATGCAGCAACAGCAGACCCGACCAAACAAATCGAAAACAAAGACAATGATTATTAACGCTAATTATAGGCAAAGCAGCAGTGTTCTTGCAGTGTGGGCAAGAATGGCCGCAGCAGCTCCCGAGTAAGTTGCTATACGGCTGGCCAGAGCCCACAGTCCTGTAATACATAATGAAAAATCAAATTAAAATGAGAAAGACAGCTGCCAAAAAGAAGATGAACCTGACACCATAATAGGCTACATACCAATCAGGCACCATCTGTAAGTTCAGGAAGAGAGAGAGAGAGCGTCTATGGAGCCTATGCTGCTACTACATACAGGGACCTAGAAGCGAAACACCTGTACACTACACGCAACATAATAAAATTTGCGGTGCGAGAGAGAAGTGAACCTACTGACAGCAGTCCAATGAGGGGATCACTTCTGAGGGAGGTGAGTCACCACGGAGGGATCCACGGAACCATAAACTAACATAAGCAACAGCATGGGAGCACACTTTGAGGACCAGCACAGAAACTACTCTCATACCTGCAGCAGTTGCGGAAGTCCGGTGAACGGAGGCGGGGCGTGCGTTCAGTGTCAAGGGAGCACCCAGAAAATAACTACCTGCCTTTACAGGGTGCCCACAGACAATGATTGGCTCGAGATCGCTGAGTAATCAAGAGGCTAAGAGACTACAGGCCTGCTCAAACCAGACTGGAATACATTTCCATTCTGCTACATATGGATTGCACTTATTATTATTAATCCTGCAAATTTGCTGTCGTAAGTTGTCTGATGTTTTGAACACAAGTCCCAACATGTCTGAATCTTTCCCATTACTGCCTTCCTTCCCACATGATATGAATGGAGTATTAGTGTAGGTTCAGAGATATTTTTACAGAAATACTTTCCAAACTGAAACATTTTGTTATGAAAGAGTACCCCATATCTGTCAAGACTTTTATATTGGTCAGTGTTTACAACAGCAAATATTTCACAAATTATAGCCTTTCATCTTTCTTTCTTTTCAGATATTTGACTTGTTGCCTGATAAAAAAGCATCCGGTATTCCACATGACGTTGAAGATCCTGTAGCGTGTATAAATGTGAGACAAAGAAGATATGTTTTGCCGTACCCTGGACATGGCGAAAAAGATGACGCTTACACAGTTTTCCAGGTAATCATTATGCACCAATTCCTAAATTAATTGCTGGCAGGACATTTGCTGTGAAAATGCAATGGAAGATACTGAATAACAAACTGCATAATGGATACTACAATACAGACCCAGCTTTGAAGTGCCATCTTTATGTTGTTGTATGTTGGTGGTTTATGTAGAAAATGGGCCTGAAGATGGCAACAAATCTGTTCCTCAAGATGCCATCATGTGTGAACTTTAAGGGAACAAAATACTACAGTCATCATTACGATCGACCAAGTAAGACACACGCTGAACATTTACAAGCTATAACTTCAGGAATGTTCACTGTTTCAAGTTGACCACTGATTCTGATTGAATATTGTCCTGTTTCTTCAGAAGTATTTTATCAGAGATTTGGCGTTGGTTCAGCACCAAGTGCAGATGCAGGTCCACCTCCACCAATACAGACGGCCCGCTCTTTCTTCCCTGAGACTTGGATATGGGACCTGGTGGAAGTTGGGTGAGCTTTTATCACAAGCCTCTTTATGTCATGTTATTTGTCAGCTCAGACACGTAACCAAAACACTGCAGATCTTTTTCATGCTATAAAGAAACTGAAAAAGAACAACAACAACGGGGACAAATTGCTCTGTATTGGCAAACAACAGCAATGAAGTTGCAGTTTATCATCTCTTGTTTACTCTGTTTCTCATACACACTCAAAACTTTCTATGCTGTGTACACTGATTAAAGGTTCTATTTGTAAGAGTCAGAAATTCCTGCAGTCAACATCCTGTTGGTCACACTCACGTGTGTGCTTGCTCAGCGGCCTGAGACTATTGCAGGTTATGTCCTTTTCCTCTCTTACACTTCTCATAATAACAGAAAAGATCTCAACCGTGTTTCAGCAAAGCATCTCTTACTCCCAGTCAGTCAGCCTCCCCATAAACGTGTGACCACCAACAGAAAAAGCAAAAGGGGTTGACGTTGTTTGTTGACATTAGTGGGAGAAAGGCAAGGCACTCGGGAGTGTGCAAAAACGTCACATCCTTTGGATTTCTGCTGAAAATTCGGCACAGGTCCTTCACATAGAAATCAGTCCACAGGCTGTTACAGACAACCGAGAAAGTTGAGGAAGGTCTCGTTTTCTACGTTATGTTACAACCTGTTCACTCATTGGCAATAAAAAATGATTAATACATGTGAATTGCTTCACAATTCTTACACATAGAACCTTTAAGTATGGTTAATGAACTGCTCACTGTTTATTTTTTTCCCCCATTTATAGAATGTTTTTCAGCTGGATAAATAATGTAGGCTAATTGTATCCATCATATTTTGGGAAACAAATCAACCTAATTGATAAAGTTTCTTAATGAGCCACAGTACTGAGATGGAGACAACAATCTAACAATCTAAAACTATCTAAATGCAGAGATACAAAAGAGGTAAAAGAGAAAAGGGGTGAACTGACCCTTTAAATGGACCAGTGGTGAAGAGATTCAGGTGTATCTGAGGAACTAAAAAGTTCACCTCTATGAGGAACCATAAAGCACCAAAACACAGTAATAACACTGAAATTCCTATTCTGCATATCTGCCCAATAATAATAACAATAACAATATTAATAATAATAATAATAATTTGTATATTAGTATTGTATTTGTGTAGCACCTTTCATACAAAAAATGCATCCAAAGTGCAGCTCAATGAAATTACATGCATCGAGTGCTTCACATCAAGAAAGACATAAAAGACATAAAATGAACTTCAGAGGGAAAATAAAACCCTTTTGATAATGTTAATAAACATAAGATAAACTAAAGTGAAAATACAATACATAGAATGCGTACCTCAGTCGTAGTAATTTGAGACTTAATAGTTAAAACAGCATACATAGAATGTATAAAATCAAGTGCAGTAGTGCGTAAGCGTGAAGCTGACTGAAGGAAAAACTAGTTAAAGGCTAAAGTGGAGAGATAAGTTTTTAAAAGTATTTAGTGAGTTGGCTTCCCTGACATCTATCAGTAGTGTGTTCCATAGTTTTGGGGTGTAATTGACAAAGGCTGCATCCCTGATTTTCTTTTGGCTGTTGCTGGGAATCTCCAATAAACCAGCATCAGATGATTGCAGTGTTCTTGAGGGCAAATAGTTAACAATGGAGTTAGCAATGTAGCTTGGTCCTAGCCCATTAGCGGCTTTGTACGTAAGGAGGAGGACATTAAAGTCAATATGAATGTTACAGGAAGCCAGTGCAGAGCAGCTAGAACTGGACTAATGTGCTCTGTCTCGGTTCTGGTTAATAGCTGAGCTGCAGAATTTTGAATGAGCTGAAGCTACCAATCAGGCAACAACTACTGAAATATATTATTATTATTATTATTTAGTTAACTTAGGCCAGCAGGGCCACACCTCAACCACACCTCTAATCCCCTTTCAAGCCACTTATTCCTGGTCAACCCATCCTGCCCTGTTTGTCACAGATTTCTGGATCCACCCTCCCTTTAACTTCCCTTCATCCATTCACCTTCCTACCTCAAACCTACCCCATCCCTCTCTCTGCTCATCTCTCCCCACATCCCTTCATGCTCTCTTCTCTCCTCCCCTCATCCTTTCCTATTCAATACGGTGCATGCCTCTCCCATGTCTCATTCTAGGTACCATCTAGGGGCCTGTAATCAGCTCAGGTGGAAACACGCCTGAGACAGAACTCCCACACTGACTCTCCCTCCACCCAGACCAACCTAACAGATGACCTCCTCCTTTCACCTTCACCCCTCCCTTTTACATCCATTCATCTTATACCTCCTGAATTTCCATTAAATCTTTAAATGACATATTGTTGTGGCATGGCTCTTGCTAGTGAATGAGACCTTAAGCAGCAAAAATTATATTATTATAAACTTGACAGGACCAATCTGAGATAGTAAAAGTATGTTTCTCTAACTCACATAATGTGTCTGTGTGTATGTCTTGATCCAGAGAGTCTGGAATGAAAGATGTGTCCCTCACTGTCCCAGACACCATCACCACCTGGGAGACGGAGGCTTTCTGTTTGTCCCCTCAGGGTTTTGGCTTGGCTCCTCGTAAAGAGCTCACCGTCTTCCAGCCCTTCTTCCTTGAGCTCAGCCTGCCCTACTCCATCATCCGAGGGGAGCACTTTGAACTGAAGGCAACCACCTTCAACTACCTGTCCAGCTGTATCATGGTAATGAATATTTTAACACTCACAATACTACTTAATCATTGTATGTGCTGAAGAACTATCAGAATAAAAGAATGTAAGCACTGGAGTCAAAATCTGAAACTGAAGAAAATACACTGAATGTTACAATGTAAAGCCACAGAAGTCATGACTGTTACTATAAGTTGCCATTGTAGTAATTTAACACTGCTTTAACACTGCACATTTCTCACTTGCACTGCATGCATGCACAGATTAGAGGGTTACTGTCACACAAATTCTCACACACAGACCTTACTTACAGTTGATGAAGTTGTTATGACTAATACAATAACATGTCAGCAAACAACTGTCTACTTACACATCCTGCAGACACAAAGCAGCATTAATATCTTATTTGAGTCCAGTTTGTGTACACCAGATGAATGTAAGTCCAGTATTAACTCTTCTTCTAACTCTAGTTCAGTCTCCACCAAAAAGAGTAGTAGTCTTTAGCTTGTTAACTTTGGCTCTCTGTCATTTTGTGCAGACAAACGTTAGGTTTGTCAGAGCTTGTTATATTTTTATTGATTTTATGGTTCATCAAGGATTTTGTATGGAGAGTTTAATGAAGAGTGAGACTCATCCATACAAGCTAATCAAACACCAAATGGAAGTGTTTCCATATACTACATACATATACTACTACTCTCTAATCATTAAAATAAATGTTGATCAGGGGATCAACATTTTGTTGTGCAATAAGTTAGTTGTTGCCTGATTGGACAGATAAACCTATTATGCACAGACAGGAGTTTCAGTGTACATAACTTTGCTGCCTGCATCCTTAATGGCCTGTGTGCGTCTATTATGTGCTGCGCAATATATTTATCCCCCTCCCTCCGACGCTTCAAATAGGCTAAAGTTCCGTTCTGTTACATTAGAATACCAGATTTGATGGACCAAATATATTCAGAGCTGGACTCAAAATATTTGGGGTTGTTTGCTGTTGCTGGACATGAACAAAAACGAGACGCAGGAGGCTTTCTGTGAAATCTACTGCGTTTCCACTGGAGTTGGTTCAACACTGAACATTGAGGGAAACAAATTAGCTGTCTTTCAGCTTTGGGGGGAATCTGATGTTGTGTCATTTACAAATATTGGGGAGACAAAACTCCATGTTTCATATTTTGGAGGGGGCGTAATCCCCTGTCTCCTGCGATGATTACATGCTTGCAGTGAAAAATATTACTTCATTACCAAGGTGGGAATTGAATTTAAAAAAAGGGAATATAGGCTGCCAGTCACAAAACTGAAATGAAATTTCACCTTTAGAAAGCTTTCTCACGCTCACCCTCCTGAATCCCAATTATTGGATGAAAATAAGTGTTACATGTATGCTAGATAGACATAACATGTTGGGCCTTCAAATCTACTACTGTACATATCATTTTGTTTGAGTTTGTGAATGGTGCGTTGCTTGGTTGTTTTAAATATTACTACTGCAAGGAATTGTGGGACAGAATTATCTCCTTTCATTTCGTAGAGGATGGTCAAGAGTAGCCTATGCTAAAGGAGATTAGAAAGAAAGCACTGAAGCACCTTTCCTTTTTAGAGAATTCGATCAGCTCTTATCATCTCTGCCACTTAGATACTTCTAGGTCATTTCACTCAGTTAAGAACCTTCCAAGCAAAAAAGACTAGTTGACTGCAGCCTAGGTCTTGAGGTGGGAAATTGGCGGTACAGATGTCACTGAATATCGATCCCTGCTCCCATTCACACATGACCCCATGCAGGAAATGTTCCTGAATATTTCAGGGATAGACTGCATGTGTGAAAAGGGCTTAACATTACACACTGTGTTGAATCATTATGGTTTGGGCCCTCAAGACATTTGCTACAGGGTAAAAATGTAACAAAATAACAACCCCTTAGCCACGGGGGTGCCCCAAGAACATTCTGCTTTGAACGCATTGATATATAATCTGCAACCCCTCTATTATAGCAGATGTTTGTCTGAGGGCAGAGGGGGAGTCAGTCAATCCAATACAGGGATACAGACAAGCTTTAATGTCACAGCATAAAATAAGAGGACCTCCCAGTGAAATGAGACATCACTGGGATCAAGGACATGAGGCAAAGGACCAAGGTTGCATTATATTTGAAGAATTCAAATTCACACCAAATAGCTTTTATTCTGTTATCTGTCCAAAACAATTACACATGTAGGTCATGATGTACATTATTTGACACAAATTTTCTCTAATAAAAAAGAAGGCCTGAGCATATACGATCACTAATTAAACTCCAAAAATATCCATTACTATTGGTGTTAAAATATTTTAGTCAAAAACTTTTGTTCCTACCAATATGACTGTCAATCATTTTTTTTGTAACTTTACTGGCTTAAAATTGAGATTATGTCTGTTGAACAGGTCACTGTGACTCCAGCACCCTCCTTAGATTACACCCTCACCCCTCTCTCTGGTGACCAGTACACATCCTGTCTGTGTGCCAATGAACGCAAGACACTCAGCTGGACCATGGCACCTTCAGTCTTAGGTAAGTGTCACACCTTTATCCTTGTGTGCAGAGATTTTGTTAATACAATCAGAGATTGCTAAAATATTATATATAATCTGCTACTCCAATTTTGTTTCTGATTTTCCAGTGTTCTGTATTTCGTGGTAATTCAAAATAAATCCATGACAACAAACTGACTAAAGCGACTGACTAAAACTGATTTAAATTGTAGAACTTGTAAGATGTGTTCTAGGACTTTCATGAACATGAAAGAAACTTTAATGTAATTTTTGTATCTATTGGACTATACCGTTGCTATGATATGCCATTCATGTAAATGACCATTTAGAAACATGTATTACAACAAAATATTTTTGCTCTATATTTTCCTCTCTGCTCTATATAAACTTGTCAGGCTGAGTGATAAGAAAATATATTAATTAGACTAAAATAAATTATAAAAAAGACTAGAAGGGATTTTCTATTTATTCCCTACACATTTCATTCCTCCAAACTGTGTCACGGTGGAGAGGGATCCACTGTAATAAAACACTCCAAGCTCTAAGAAGTTTTATGTAGATAACAGATCTTCATACATGTTTTTATGATCATTTTTAGGGGTCGTGAATGTGTCAGTGAGTGCTGAAGCTGTGGCATCCCACAGGTCATGTGGCAATGACATTGTGACCGTGCCAGAGAGAGGTCGCGTTGATGTGGTCACACGATCTCTCATAGTGAAGGTGGGTACCTTAAATACAAGACGACAAAGAAAAAAGTGTATACTGTACATTTGATGACAAAATAAATGATCAGCTTTGACAGAGCACATGTGCTACTTACATGATTTTCCACCTCTTTCCCTCTCAGGCTGAGGGAACTGAGATGACAAAGACTCACAACTGGCTGCTCTGCCCAAAAGGTCAGTATGGTTAAGACCAGGGGCCAGATGCATAAACGATGCGTACGCACAAAAACCATGCATACGCCATTTCCCGCACTTAAACTGTTATTTATAAGAACAGAATGTGTGGTGAGAACCTCACACAGTCTTCAGACTAGCATACACATGTTTTTCTAAAGCTATCTGAGTGTGATGTGATGTGAAGATGAAATATAAGGTGAGAGACGCAATCTTTAGTAAAACATGGTTTAAGTTGATAACCAGTTACACTGACTGTGTGATTTTTGTTATACAGAGATTTGTAAAATGCCAATCAAACGCACATTTAGAAATGCAACATTGATTAATTACTTTTGTGTGATTCATTTTATCATTCTTTTAATTTACATAGAGTCAACGTTTGATTTTGCTGTTAGTATTCTTTTTATTTTATCTTTAGTTGAGACACACCTTGTAAAGTCAGTTTACATATGAGAGCTACAAACTAATCATTAATTGTATATCTGACATATCACTGCCGACAATGGTTTACAGACAGCTGTTCTGCTGTTGGAGAACCTTGCTGGTGCAAAACTTCTTTCCTGTTTGTTTCACTGGCAGGTGTACTGGTGGAGCAGGCGGTAAAATGATATGAAAACATCTGATTCAGGGCTTCATCCATTTATGGCTCATTCTAAATGACATCTGTAATAAGGCGGTTGCTTCTGCTTGACTGTCTCACACTAAAGTGATAGTTTTCTGCACCAGAACTCATACTTGTGTTGTTGTGTTTCTTGCTATAACCAGGAGAGGCTTTGACAGAAGAAACAGAACTACAACTCCCTGAGGAGGTGATTGATGGGTCTGCCCGTGCTTCACTATCAGTTCTGGGTAAACAGATTCCTTGATATAAATTCACTATTGCTTAATAAAACAATACTGGCTGGATAACTGTGTCACTTCATGCTGTAACATTGAAATTAAAAGCATTAACCACTTTTGATGAAGTACTTAATCATGACACTTTTTTTAACCATGGCACTTTCATAGAATATACAAAGTATATAGACTATACAGTATATCCTGGTAATTATAAAAGGTTAAGGGATCATACAGACGCTTGTGCATTTTGTAGCCCATTTCCTACAAGTTGTGTATGTTTACATTACAACTGACTATCTCCAAACCGTGCCACGAGATTATTGGTTGATTCATTAAATTCCAGACAGTCACTGGTTTCAGGTCATTTTAGCATGTTAAAAAATCCAATCTGAAGAGACATGTTTGAAACCTGCTTGAGATAGATAATCCATTTATGTCAACATTTAAGCCACAGTCTGTCAAACAAAGACTGTTTAAAAAATTTTCCTTGTCAATGTATTCAAGAAAGGTTTGACACAAGAGATTTTTTTTTTAAAAACAGCTGCCAAATAGCATCAAATAAATGTACAAAGTTTTTGGAAAGCACTGCTGAGACTGTGGACATGAGGACATTGATACAGATTTCCAAATCGTGCTATCCAACATGCAAATTAAATTATAGCAACATTGGTTGAGTAAACAGTGTCCAACAAGGCAGTGTGTGTCTTATCTATCTATTCAATATACTGAAATGTATTCATATAGAGTAGCACAATTAGGATCACAAAATTGTTCAGCGTCAATGGGTGTATAAGCTCATTTGTCTCCCAAATGCAGAAGTTAAAGATCAGGTTAGTTTCATGTCTTAAGAGCTCAGTGTTTTTGTGCAGGTGACATCCTGGGCCGGGCCCTGAAGAACCTGGATGGACTGCTGAAGATGCCGTATGGATGTGGGGAGCAGAACATGGCTCTCCTGGCCCCCAATATCTACATCCTCCAGTACCTGAAAAACACACAGCAGCTGACCCCAGCCATCATGGAAAAAGCTACCAAGTTCCTGACTAGTGGTGAGTTGCTATTTAATACACTATTATTCCATGTATCATATGTAAGAGGTTTTCAGACCATTCACATTACAAGTAGGATATATATATATATATACATATATATATATATATATATATATATATATATATATATATATATATATATATATATATATGTTGTCCTCACCACAGTGTAGCAACTGCAGCTATACAACTAGCTAAACTCTTCTCTGCAAATGATTGACTTGAGGCATAGTGAGCTTTCTTTGCTGTTTACTGTTCCTCTTTTGTATCATACAGGGCAGAGTGAAAACTGCAACAAAAAAATACAAAATAAATCCCCATTTTACTTTCCAACATGTGCTTTCCTCCATGTAAATACATATAAATGAAATACTTTAATACAAACCAATCAAATTCTTTTTCATGTAAATAATATATCCTTTTTAACAATTATTTATATTCAACCATGAAATTATATACTTACGACATTGCCTCTGTGGCGTTTACAGCGTGAATTGCTTTGGATGAACACAAACACAGGAGAACTGATTCAGCTAGCTTCTTCACTACTAACAGGAAGCGAATTGTACACATGTGACTCCTCAGTAGAGAAAACTCATTTAAAAATAAAACACATTTCAAAATAAAGGCATGTACAAACTTAGGCCATAAAGGCAACACACTCCCCGCCTGACCTCCGTGAGGTCACCAACTAATTACCACATGAACGAAGCAGGTCTCTGAACATCATTTTTAGCAAGAAGTAAAACAACTTCTGAGACTGGTCGGAAGAACGTCTTTGAATGTCCTTGGTCTGTGGTCTTCAATTCCACCTTTCTCACTCTTCCATCACTTCCAGAGAAAGCCTTTGTGATTATAGCCATTGGCCAGTTGTTGCGGGCAGCTTGACTGTCTTTGAGAAGAACGAGGTCTCCTTCTTGCAGGTTTGGGTGTGATTTGTTCCATTTCCTCCTGTGCTGCAAAGTTGGCAAATACTCTCGACTCCAACGGCTCCAAAATTTATTGGCAAGAACTTGTACTCGTCTCCATTGCTTGGTGAGGAGGTCTTTGTCTATAAAGTCTCCTGGTGGAGGTGGGACTCCTACTTTCTGAGTCAAAAGCATTGATGGTGACAGAATGAATGGATCCTCAGGGTCATTTGAAACCAGGATTAGAGGCCTTGCGTTGATAATGGCGGTCACTTCTGCCATTAGCGTGCACAAAACATCATGGGTTAAGCGAGTGTGCTGTTCAAGAAACATTGAGTCCAGAATTCTTCTGGCCACGCCAATCAGACGGTTCCAAGACCCGCCCATATGCGAAGCATGTGGGGGGTTGAACTCCCATGAGCATCCTTGTTGGTTTAGGTACCTCTGCACAGTTGAGTCTGGTTGGTTTTTACTTATTCCAAGCTCCTTACATGCTCCCATGAAGTTTGTGCCACAATCGGACATGAGTTGTTTCGCGGGTCCTCTTATGGCAAAGAAACGCCTTAAAGCGTTGATACAGCTTGAGGTGTCCATTGAATCAATGACCTCGATGTGGACAGCTCGAGAGCTCATGCAACAGAACAGTATCGCCCACCGCTTGCTTTCAGCCTGTCCTCCCCTTGTGCGTCTAGTGGTGATGAGCCAGGGTCCAAAGACATCCAACCCCACGTACGTGAAAGGAGGGCAGGTCTGGAGACGCTGGGGTGGCAAATCAGCCATGTGTTGCTCCTGTATTCTTCCCCTAAGCTTACGGCATGTTACACATTTGTGTAAGACAGAGTTGATGAGCCTTTTTCCTCCCAGGAGCCATAATCCTGCTGCTCTGACAGCTCCCTCTGTCAGGTGACGACCTTGATGTTTAACTTGAGCATGATGGTGCCTGACAAGCAACAAAGAGACATGATCATCTTTTGGGAGGATTATTGGATTCTTCTCTCCAATTTCCAGGTTAGCATTTTTCAAACGACCTCCAAGACAGATAAGATTGTTCTGCAAGGTTGGACTGAGGCAATGAAGGCTGCTACTTAGAGGGACTGGCTTGTTCGATGTCAAGGCTTCAAATTCCTTTGGGAATGCTCTCTTCTGAACAGCTGAGATGATGACTTCCTCAGCTTGAGATAGTTCTTCTGGAGTACGAGGTAGATCACACTTATGCCATCCTTTACACTTGTCCCCGTGATTGGAAAGATTGTAAGACCTTGCAATGTGAATTAGGAGTGCTATGGCTCGAACAAGAGAGTTGAAACTGGAGAACCTTTGAAAGCGTTCTGAGACCTTTCTCTTGGAGGTGTGTGGCATAGCTCCTCACTGGTGGATGGATATCCAGGTCCAACTCAGGTTTCACTAAGTCAAAGGACTGGACTGCTTCTGGTTCATTCGGAGGGTTAAGCAGGAAGTCAGGTCCTGTGAACCACATTGTCTGCGCCAGGAGTGAGGCAGAAACAGACCTCGATGCGTAGTCGGCAGGATTATCTTCTGTACGCACGTAGTGCCATTGATCAGGCTTAGTGGTTTGGCGAATGCGCTGTACTCTATTATGAACATAGACATAGAAGCGTCTAGATTCATTGAAGATGTAACCCAGAACCACTTTGCTATCAGTGAGGAAATTCATGGAATCCAGCTTCAAATCCAATTCGTCACGAATTAAGTCTGCCATTTCCACAGCTAGGACTGCTGCACAAAGTTCCAGCCTTGGAATAGTTGGTTCTGACTGGGGTGCAAGTTTGGCCTTCCCCATGACGAATCCAACATGGGTTTCACCATCTTCTTGCACAGTTTTCAGGTATGCTACAGCACCAATGGCTTTGGTAGATGCATCAGAAAATACGCACAGCTCTACATGCACTGCCTTGGCGAGAGAAGCTGTGGTGTATGTATGTGGTACATGAAGGTGTCTCAGGTCCATAAGAGAGTTTTGCCACACCTGCCACTTACTGAGCTTATCTTCAGGTAAGGTTGTATCCCAATCAGACAGCTCTGCTGTGAGTTCGCGGAGGAGGGCTCTTCCTTGGATTGTTACTGGGGCCAGAAACCCTAAGGGGTCAAAAACACTGTTCACTGTGGAGAGGACACCACGACGAGTAAACGGCTTGCTGTCATGGGCCACAGAGAAGGTGAATGTGTCACTCTTTATCTCCCATAGAAGACCCAGGCTGCGTTGAGTAAGTACTGCCTCTCCACAGAAATCCACATCCTCCATGACTGCAGCACAGTCTTCAGGTGGGAAAGCTTCCAAGACAGTTTGACTATTAGACACAAACTTGTGAAGCCTGAGGTTCGATTCAGCAAGGGAAGTCTGTGTTCGGCGCAACAAGTCGATGGCTTCAGCATCAGTTGGCACAGAAAGAAGGCCATCGTCCACATAGAAGTGGCGCTCCACAAAGTTGACGGTGTCAGTTCCATGTTCTTGTGCACCCTCTTTGATGGCTCTTCTAAGTCCATAGATAGCTACAGCAGGGGATGGGCTGTCGCCAAAAACATGAACCGTCATTCTGTAGTCTATGATCTCCTTTGTCATGTCATTATCCTTGTACCACAGGAATCTCAGGTAGTTCCTGTGGTCCTGTCGCACCAAGAAGCAGTGAAACATCTGTTGTATATCTGCCAGGATCGCAACCTTTTCCTTCCGGAACCTCATCAGAACTCCAAGGAGTGTATTGTTGAGATCGGGTCCTGTGAGGAGCACATCTTTGAGAGAAATACCTAAGTGTTTGGCACTTGAATCAAATACCACCCTAATTTGGCCTGGTTTTTGTGGGTGGAAAACCCCAAAGGTTGGCAAGTACCAACATTCTTCACTCTCTCCCAACGATGGTGCTACCTCTGCATGACCGTTCTCCAATATTTTTCCCATGAAGGCCATGTATTGCTGTTGCATCTCTGGTCTCTTATTTAGACTGCACTGGAGTGATGCAAATCGTTTGGCTGCGTGTTCCCGGTTGTTGGGTAGGCGTTGCCTTGGTTGCCTAAATGGGAGTGGGGCAACCCAACTATTAGACTCATCTCTGTAGACTTCTTTGCCCATCAGTTTCAAGAAGATGTCATCTTCAATTGAGGATGCCAGCTTGTTGTCATGTTCTGTGTGATTGAAGACAGTTTGTCCTAACACCTCTTCTGTAGGTTTACTGACCTCTGACTTGCCATCACTTGCTGCTGTGCCATGATCAATCTTTTCTTTGATGTGCAAGAAGCTTGTGCAAGGTTGTAGGAGTGAGGGTCGACCATTCTCAAGCACAGTTGTTTTGAAGGTGTTGACAGTCTGCCTGTGTGCACTTCCCAAACACACTTCTCCAACTAGCACCCATCCCAGGTCTAGCTGTTGCGCAAAGGGGGCATTGTGGGGCCCGTTGACCTGTTCCCTGACCTTGTGCACTCTTATTACATCCCTGCCGAGCAACAGGAGGATCTCAGCAGTCGGGTCGATATCAGGAATGTGCTCTGCTACTTTCGCAAGATGAGGATGGTGTCGAGCTGCACTCGGAGTCGGGATTTCAGACCAATTGTCAAGTATATCATTGCACTCGATGAGTGGTGGGAGAGGGATTATAGCCCTCCCATCCAGCGACTCGACAATGAAGGCTTCAGCTCTACGCCCAGATGCTTCAACGGTGCCAGAACACGTCTTCAAATAGTAGGAATATGGTTCACACTCTACATTAAATAGCTCAAATAAACTGGACCGTGCCAATGACCTATTGCTTTGGTCATCCAAGATGACGTAGGCCTTAACGTGTTTGTCTGGTTGACCTTTGCGATATACTTTCGCCAGGCAAATCTTGGAGCATGATCGACCAATTTGTCCTGGCTCACAAACCTCAGTGCAGCTTGAGTTAACAACTGTGGTGGTAGTGCTGTTCTCTTCTCCCTCCCCGCCATTGTGTGGTGAAGTTGAAGAAGCCTTAACTTGAGATGCAGGTCCAGGATGCATGGCAGAGTCATGATAGGTGCTCTCACATTCCATACACTTAACTGCATTTTGACAGTCCTTAGCAAAGTGAGTGGTTGAGCCACAACACCTAAAGCAGATCCCTCTTTCTTTGAGAAAAGTCTTTCTTTCTTCCAGGTTCTTTGCTCTAAAAGCTTTGCACCGTTTAAGGGGATGTGGCTTGCTGTGTATTGGGCAGCTCTTATTTGGGTCACTTACACGTTTCACATTGCTTGCACGTGTGTGTGTAGAATCAACATCCGTCTTGTGAACCAAAATGGGGTTCCTTGTGCCTTTAAAGGGGGCCCTTTCGAACTTTGTGGGTGAGCTGCAAGCGCTTGGGATAGAAAAGCTGGGGTCGTTTCTCTTCCGTGCCTCATAACTTATGAACTGGCTGAAAAATTCAAAGGGTGGATATTGTCCTTTATTTTCTTCCTTATGTTTTGAACCAGCTGAAATCCATCTTTCTTGAAGCCCATAGGGCAATTTTGCAACTATGGGTTCGATACCACGTGCAGTGTCCAAGTAGGAGAGAGCTGGGAGGTAACCGTCCTCCTTAGCACACTGTACTCCCATTAGCAAATCTGATAGTTCCCGTAGCTTCACGTGTTCTTTTGCTGAAACTCTTGGGAAATTGCCAAGTCGGTCGAAAAGAGACCTTTCGATCATTTCAGGTGCTGCATAACATTCATGGAGGCGATCCCAGGCCTTCTTAAGTGCTGTGACTGGGTTTGTTATGTGTACTGACCGTATACGCTTCACATGATTGCTGGATTCTCTACCGAGCCATTTTATCATCAAGTCCAACTCCTCAGTAGGTGTGAGGCCTAGCCCTTGTGTGACATTGGTGTATGAAGACTGCCAAGCACGATAGTGTTCAGGCTTATCATCAAACTGATATAAACTTGAATTCACCAGGTCACGCCGAGCCAAGTACTACGCCAGGTGTTCAGTTGTGGGTGCACTGTAGGAAGCTGTAGGCATGGACTTTGGATAGAAGGGCTGTGCTGACTTGTTCAGGTTAGACTGACACTCTTTTGAATCACTCTGTTGGTCAGGTGCTCTGTGCGAAGCCTGATTTTCCATTTTGACTGCTGGCGGGACATACACATAGTCAAAAATGTCATGGTGGCTAGTGACATTAGCATATGATGTTTCATTTGGAAATGCAGGGGTCCGATGTTCTGGATTAAAGGGATTGCGAGGGCTAAATCATGTCTCATTTGCTGGGGGCTGACTTTTTGGTGAGTGAGCTTTAATGGCTACTTGATCTGGGAAGTCAGTTGAAGGACAGCTTTTATGTGATTGTGGGTCAAAGTGAGAGGTAATGTAATCACTTGTCCGCTCCATTTTGTCTTCCTCTGATGGGCCTACCTCATCTAGCACCAACGGACATGCCTGGGCATCTGCTGATTCCCACACAGCTGCTTCAGCCTCTGCTGCTGCTGCTTCTCGGCGTATAGCAAGTTCTTCAAGCTCAGCATCCCTCTTTACTTTCTCAAAGTGATATGCAGCATCTTTGTCAGCCTTTATCTTCTGATATTCAGCTTCTCTGTCAGCTATCTCTCTGCTCAGCCTCCTTAGCTGCTCTTTCTATCTTAACTTTAGCTTCTTGTTCAGCAAATGCAAGGCGTGCTTTAGCTGCTTCTGCTTTGGCACG
Organism: Thunnus albacares; assembly: GCF_914725855.1. Classification (NCBI taxonomy): domain Eukaryota; kingdom Metazoa; phylum Chordata; class Actinopteri; order Scombriformes; family Scombridae; genus Thunnus; species Thunnus albacares. The sequence goes on along the minus strand of NC_058111.1, from coordinate 32,191,425 downwards.
TGCACGTATTAATGAACCACTTGACGATGCAGATGACCGTGAACTCCTGCTAACCACTGAAATCTTGTCATTTTGTTTCCCATCCATCTTACCACGATGTACAACACCAGCCTTTAAATGTCTTTTCACTATGTTGTCCTCACCACAGTGTAGCAACTGCAGCTATACAACTAGCTAAACTCTTCTCTGCAAATGATTGACTTGAGGCATAGTGAGCTTTCTTTGCTGTTTACTGTTCCTCTTTTGTATCATACAGGGCAGAGTGAAAACTGCAACACAAAAATACAAAATAAATCCCCATTTTACTTTCCAACATGTGCTTTCCTCCATGTAAATACATATAAATGAAATATTTTAATACAAACCAATCAAATTCTTTTTCATGTAAATAATATATCCTTTTTAACAATTATTTATATTCAACCATGAAATTATATACTTACGACATTGCCTCTGTGGCGTTTACAGCGTGAATTGCTTTGGATGAACACAAACACAGGAGAACTGATTCAGCTAGCTTCTTCACTACTAACAGGAAGCGAATTGTACACACGTGACTCCTCAGTAGAGAAAACCCATTTCAAAATAAAACACATTTCAAAATAAAGGCATGTACAAACTTAGGCCATAAAGGCAACACAATATATATATATATATATATATATATATATATATATATATATATATATATATATATATATGTGTGTGTGTGTGTGTGTGTGTGTGTGTGTGTGTCTGTGTGTATATATATATATATATATGTATATGTATGTAAGGGATAGTCAACAAGAAGGTGTGCCTTTTTTGTATTAATTTCATCCTTCTCCTCCTCTATCATTTCAAGCTCTTTGGGTGTTTCCTTATTTTCTGCTTGGTTTCTTTCTTTTCTTCTTCATCTCTTTTTCCTCTGCTGCGTCCCATTCTTCAAAACTTCATACCGAGTAAGCTTTGACAGCTATACGCTTTAATGTTGCTACGGTTACAGGTTGGGTAGCGGATGAATTAAGAATGGTGATTAAACGTGAGCTGAAGTACGTGTGCATTAAATGGTTTTGACACACACATGCCAGCCAATCAGAAAAGAGTATTCACCCAGACCATGGTATATACACACAAGCACACACACACACACACACACACATACATATACAGTACTGTGCAAAAGTTTTAGGCACTAAAAGTAAAGTGAGAATGCTTACAAAAATATCGCTATAAATTGTTTTAATTTATCAATTAACTTCTTACAAAGTTGAGTAAACAGCAGAAACCTAAATGAAATCAATATTTGCTGTGAGCAGCTTTGCCTTTAAAACAGCAGCAGTTCTCCTCAGTACACTTTTACACAGTTTTTCATAGTAACTTGCAGGTAGGTTGTTGTAACCATCCTGGAGAAAGAATGTTCTTCTGTGGATTTATTATTTAGGCCATCTCAGGTGTTTCTTCATATAATCCCAGATTGACTCCATGATTTTGAGATCAGGGCTCTGTGGGGGCCAAACCATACAATCTGTTGCAGGACTCATCATTCTTCTTGTTGCTGAAAATAGGTCTTTATGACTCTAGCTGTATGCTTGGGGTCATTGTCATGTCATGAATAAATTTGGGACCGATCAGACACCTCCCTGATGGTATTGCATAATGGATAAGAATCTAAACATCTAGGGTGCCTAAAACTTTTGCACAGTACTGTGTAGTGTGTGTGTATATATATATACGTATATATATATATATACACACAAACACACACATATATATATACACATATATATATATATATATACATAGATGCAGAAATGGATTACAGTTAGATTTGTTATTTGTTGCTGAACCTATATTATACTGAAAAATTCTGAATTGATGAGTATATACAGTGTTAGATAATGATAAATCACTGGAGAACATATTTTGATATATAATAAAGGATTAGTAATGGACTTTCAAATAGCTGGTGCAACCCAAAATTGTGCGCAGGAGGTTACACATTTTGGTATATTCTGAAAAAGAAAGGTGAGATATGGTGGTTTACATTTGTACAAGCAGTTTCTTTGGAGGGGAGCATTTTATGATGTTGCAAGTCATGGTCATTGTCTTAACCCCTAAGCTACAGCCCCTCATATGAAAAAAAAGTAAAAAACTGTCTATTTCACCAAATTGTTTTAATCATCAGATCATGATCATAATCATGATTTGCATGTTATGATTATGATACAGGCTACCAGAGGCAGCTGAACTACAAACACTACAATGGCGCTTACAGCACATTTGGAAAAGGAGAAGGGAACACTTGGTGAGAAAATGACTGAATCACAGTGATGTCTATCTGTAGACATACACCTGAAAAACAACACATTAACTGAACTTCAACACTGAACTGCAGTGCTATTTAACTGGTATCTGGTTACAATTACATAGTGTATCATGGTGACAGGTGACACATTTACAAAAATCAGGCACACCTCCTTTTAGTAAATATCTGACCCTGTTTAACTTATCTACAGGTTGACTGCTTTTGTGCTGAGATCCTTTGCCAAAGCAAAGTCTTTCATCTACATTGACCCAGCAAAGATTGAAGAATCAAGGAGTTGGCTGGAGAGACAACAGCTTCAAAATGGCTGTTTCAAACAGTCAGGAAAACTCTTTAACAACAGAATGAAGGTAAGTCATGGAGTTTGTATGAAAATGAAGGTACTGTATTTCATGTCAGCATTTTCAGCCAGCCTATAATATGCTAGTGTATAATATTTTGTGTGTAAACATGAGCAATGCTTCCTCTCTACAGGGTGGTGTATCTGATGAAGTGACTCTCAGTGCTTACATCACTGCTGCCTTCTTGGAGATGAATATTTCAGTTGATGTAAGTACCACATGTGACAACTATCTGTAAGTATCTGTTTGATCAACTCTCCTGTTAAAGTCAACGGAGTCAAACAAATTGCACATAGCAAAAAAAGGAAAACAGAAAACTACAGCAGACACATGGGTTCAACTCTTGGCAGCAGTGCCCCAGCTTCACCATCAGTTCCAACAAACACAATTGGCGTGTTCATGGGTAGGAAGCCAGTGAGGGATGATGTCCTTGTCCCTGCACCAGGGACTCCTATTTTGTTGTTGGAATTTATTGTCTTATACTGTACAATTTATATGCTGTAAAGAGACAAAAAGTGAAGTAAATGACAACAGTGTACAAGTTTGAGTACCAATTTTTTTGCACATTTGTCTTACATATATACTGTAAATATCAGTCCTGTGTTCCATCACTTTGCCTCTTTAACCTCATCTTATCAAGTACTGGTTTTGTTCTTGTCTATGATTTTTGAACAACTAGGATAAATGCACATGATTACAACAAATCATCTGCTCTATTTATGTTGAATTACAGTATCAGTCAAAGGTTTAGACGCACCTCTCCATTCAGTATGTCCAAACTTTTGACTGGTGCTGTATTTGTACACAAATAGAATATATTAACATAATAAATAACAAAGCAATTAAGTTACTTTTTAGGATCTATTGAAATTGAGAGAGTGGATCAAAACATGCATATCACTTTTTTTTTTTAATCTGTTTCAGCATCCTGTGGTGAATAAGAGCTTGTCTTGCCTCAGGGAATCCACCAGTGACCTCAGCAACACCTACACTACAGCTCTGCTGGCATACGTCTTCACCCTGGCTGGAGACATGGAGACCCGTGCTCAACTTCTGCAGCACCTAGACAAGGTTGCATTACAAGAAGGTAAGTCACAATCCTAAAACAAGTCATTAATACCTGGTTACTGTTGAGATAGCTCACCTTGTGCCTGTCTGTCTGTTTTTTGGGTGGCTGCCTTAAGGAGATTTCTTCCACTGGTCTCAGACAGCAACAGAATCTTCAGCCTCTCTGTCTGTGGAGATCAGCTCCTACGTGCTGCTGGCCAAACTCAGCACCTCCCTTTCTGCTGAAGACCTGGGCTACACCAGCCGCATTGTCAGATGGCTGACAGGCCAGCAAAACCATTATGGAGGCTTCTCCTCTACACAGGTACATCCCAACAAGCTGCAGCTGTAGTTAAAGCAGAGTTGCGCTACAGGTTGACAATTTTACTGTTAACAGTGTGTATGTTGTGGGGACATTTTCCATGTTTAAACTGGCTCAGGTTATCTCGTTGTTGAAAAAGCTGACTCTAAATCAATCTCAAATTGGAAACTACAGGCCTGCCCTGTTGCTACCTGTTGTATCTGAGGTTCTAGAGCAGTGGTCACCAACCTTTTTAAGCCCAAAATCCCTGACCTCGGCCTTTGTGAAAGGCAAGATCTACCTACTAAAGCACTGAGCGAAAAAGACAGCCCAGATTGTACTTCCAGCTTGAGGCCTTTTATTTAAGCTAATTGTATTTGAATCACATGAAATGCTTTGGTCCAACTTTCAAATTGATGCAACCAAGAATACACTGTAACTAGCATATCAAACAGGCCATAGCTATCTTGCTTCAACAATTTTACATACATAACATCTTCAATTCTAAGTTTCATTGTTTAATTTCATTCCAACACAAAAAATAAAGGCATGTGGCCTATTTTCCATTTGTATGAGGAAATTATTTTGTTCATGGACAACAAAGAAAAAAATCAACACACTTGCAGTGAGCAGATCTTATGAAGTGCCATTGTTGAATGTTTATCAACTGTTAACTGCTTATCCACTGCAGCTTGCAGCTTCATGCAAGTTACTACAAAATTCTCAGTCGGTGCAATTAAGCTAAGTTCAGTTCTATATTCCCATCTTACACAGCATCAATACTGTCTGTGAGTGTTTTGTAGTTAGGCTTAAAGCTACAGACAGCCAGTCTGAGACAGTCTGTGAGGTGTCTGTCAGGAAGGCGGCTCCTGTACTTTGATACGATTATTTTCTTCTGTGAAAATATCATTTCACAGAGATAAGTAGGCACTCACTCTTAAGCTGAAATTATAGTTGGTGAGTTCGCATGGGTCCGCTATGGTCCGTGTGACATAAATTTCGTCATCAGATGGTGTGTGCGTAGGCTCTGTGTGGACATCTGCATACCTGCAATTTGTTGTGTCCGTGTGGTCACAACGCTGTGTTCCTGTAGACGGCGATCTCCTACGCATGTGTGGAACGTGGACCCCAGAAGGTAGTATAAACACATCAACTAAGTGCACGAGCAGTGAGGTGAGGAAACTTCTCTCTGCTGACAAGTCTCCTAAAGTCACTGTCCCTTGATCTGGCTTTCAGATCTATGTCATTTTTCAAATCAACCATTTCCATGTCAGCTCCACTTGGCAAAGCAAATACTTTGGATGTCACTTGTTCTATATCAATGGGCAGGAATAGGTTTGAGATGAATGCAGCAATATCTTCCATGACACCTAACTCTCCAAAATGTCGATTGAACTCTGTTGCCACTTTGTCCAGGTGAGAACCGTACTGCTCAGGGTGAAAAGCACCGTTTGTCGTTAGGTCTGTCAGAAACCCCAGGTCCAGTAGCCACGCATCATCTGGCAGTTCCTCGTGCTCCTCTTTCCTTGTTGACAGAAAAGTCTATCTCAGGCAGCAAGTCAACAAATTGCTGCAGCACTTTGCCGCAACTCAACCACTGGCCATCAGCATGGAGAAGTAGGTCTCTTTAAGTCTCTTTAAGTGGCCATCCAAGCTTGAGCTCATCCGACCTGCTGCCAAATCTTCTGGTGCTGGCTGCCCTACCTGCCCCCCAGGTTCATCGCTAACCTCCAGAGTGGCCCGGCTTTGTTGCTCCAGAGCAGCAACTTCACCCATCTGTCCTACCCCCTGGTTGCCCTCCAGAGCAATACTGACCTCCAGATCTGTTATGTCTTTCAGCCCAGCCCCCAGCCCGCCTGCCTGAGGTCTCATGCTCCGCCCTTGTTCTGCCCCCAGAACATTTGCATTTGAATCCCTCCTCTGTGCCCCTTCCACCCACCCTGCTCGGTGTTCCTGATCGGCTCGGTGGGATGTCTGGAATCTGTCCCTTGAGGAGCGGTGGGGAAGGTGGTACTGTTATGGTTCTGTTCGCAGTTTGAAAGTTTCCCTAGCTGCCATTCTCCACCGGTCCTCCAGAGGCCTTCAGACTTTTCTCCCTTTTTGTCTGGACTGGACTGAGTGGAAGAAAGCTGATTTGAGTTGTGTCTTTAAAAGACTATCATGCATGATGTTTATTTGGGTTGCCTATATTGGTTGGTTTGTCTTTGTTTTCACTCCGGTCTGAACTCGCACAGCATATACTCTGTCTCAGTGATAAAGAGGATTGTGTGTGTTTTGAACGTGCTCTGGGTTACAAAGTGTTTGTGATAACTGCATTTGCCATTTGTGTTTCTTTGTGTAGTGCTTGAGCTTGGTATTGTTTTTTCCTCTGAGTCCAGAGTTTTTCTTAGTTTAATCTCTGTATTGCTTTGGTTTTATTCTTGTCAGCTGGTAGCCTCTTGTGTTCCTCATGTGTTCCTGTAGCCCTGCCCAGCCTGCTTTTCAGTCATGTCATGTTCCCTCCTTATTCTGGTCCCTGTTGATCCCAGCTGTGCCTTATTTTGTGATTAGTAAATGGTAAATGGACTGCACTTATATAACGCCTTTCTAGTCTTTGACCACTCAAAGCACTTTTACACTTGTGTATTTATTTTTCTATTATTTTTGGGAGCTTAAGGGAAATTCCCAAAGATATACCAGTCAATCACAATCGACGGGTTGGCAACCATTGTTCTAAAGTGTGCAGTTTTCATCCAAGTCGTAATCTACTTAATTTAAACCAGCCTGGTTTCAAGAGTGACCTTTTCACTGCAGTGATACCCTGTCATCAGTTCTCATCTTACTGGATCTCTCAGTAGCCTTTGACATGGTGGCTCGCGCTCTCCAACAAAGTTTGCAAGAAATCTGGGCATCGTGATTGATGACCAACTATCAATCAATGAGCATGTTGCATCAGTCACTCGAACAGTTCTTGTGGCATTTGTGTCAGGTAAAACATGAAGCTGGATGTTGCAGCATTTATTCTCAAAGGCTCCTTCTTGAGCTACTGTAGCTTGGATTGTACCTCATTTGTCTGTCACTTTGGACAAAAGCTTGTTAGCATGCTAACTTTTGTCAAATGTGTGGATTGAAACAAGAGTTTATCCTAATATGTAATGTCCAAACAAAAGCCTGCATCCAAACGGTGATTTCTGTTGTGTGTTGGGAGGTGTAAGCTGAAACAATGCTGATAGTGGGCTAATAAGTTCTCCATTGTGAGTTTGGGTAGCCCTGATAAGCAACTGTGATGGCTCATCATTTCCTGTAACACTGACATTTCATTCACTGAGCGGCTCATCTGTTACATACACTCATTGGTTACGTAAAGGAAAATAGAAACTAACCTGATGTTAGCCAATCTTTTGAAGCAACTGTGTGCACAGAATGAAAAAAAAACATCATGCACTCTGACCATCCATTAAAGTTAATACAAACCATGTAAAGGTGGCAGCACTATGGTACTAACCAGCAAGTACAATGTTATCATTACTGCTGGAACTGATGGTGAGAACTGCAAAAATGAAACCTGTTATAAACTGTAATTTTCCTTTTAAATACATGGTTTTAAGAGGTAAGACAATAAAGCCCAGAGCTACAGTAGCTACTTTAACTGCCTCACTGAGTTGGATATATTAAAGATTTTTTTCATTTCCATGGATACAGCTGCTGCAACGAAAAATAAGAATGTGAGAACGACAAAAGTATTGAAAAAAATAATTGGTGCAGTGGTTCTCTATAGATGATCAATATATAACCATTAAATGTGAGGCACTGAAAATGAAAAGTGTTGTAGGTGGTAAATGCATTTTACATGTGTAAATATTTGCTGTAGTTGAATTCCAACTTTTCTGTATGTGTGTTGTAGGACACAGTGGTGGCTCTTCAGGCTCTGGCTCTCTACTCCACTGTGGTGTTCAGTCCAGAGGGTTCAAGCACAGTGACAGTCCAATCACCCAGTGGCCAGCTGACATTTGATGTGAACCAGAGCAACAAACTGCTCTACCAGGAGAAGATGCTGCAGGACGTGGCAGGAAAGTACAGTCTGGGGGTGAAGGGAACTGCATGTGCGTCAGTGCAGGTCAGTGGATCTTGTGGCTCTTAACTGTCTTCCTCTGTATGCACACATACTGTATAACACTACACCACTACTGGTGCTCTTAGGCTCTCAAATTAAAAATTTATGAATATTAAAATCATCCTGTTGCACTCCTTGTCAGATTTCTCTTCATTATAACATCCCAACTCCTGCTGATGTCACCACTCTCAGTGTCAAGATCAAACCAGAGGCTGACTGCCAATCTCTGAGACCTAAACTCACTCTGAAGCTTAAGTCCCTGTGAGTAATGTGCAGCAACTAGATCTACCCTACAGCCATTATAGAATACTGAAAATCTTGACATGTTGTTGTAGCTTATTCAAAACATGGAAAAGTGCAGCTGTTTGTAACATCACATTTTTTATGGTTCCATGGTTACAGATATAGTGGGAAAGAGCCCACTACAAACATGGTAATGCTGGATATCAAAATGCTCTCTGGATTTGTCCCAGATCCAGAATCTTTGAAGAAGGTAACTTAATACAGTAATTTTAACCTGTAACATTTGTGTCAGTTGTCGATGTCATGGTAACCCAGCTGAATATCATGTTCTCGCAGCTCAAAGGTGACCTGCGTGTGGATCGTGTTGAAGAAAAGGAAGATCATGTTCTCATGTACTTAAAGGAGGTGAAACTAACTCGCAGTGGTTAAATATAGGACAATGCTCTCAAGATTTGTTACTGATTGTGTTTTTTCTTCCAACAGTTGCGGAAGGACAAACGCATCAACCACATCTTAGAGCTCGTACAGGAGCTCCCAGTGCAGAACCTGAAGCCAGCTGTGGTTAAGATCTATGACTACTACCAGCCAAGTAAATCACATACTCAGTCCTTCCATCCACTCATTATCTATACACACTTATTCTTTGCAGGGTTGCATGAGAATATTGTGTTACACCCAGTCTCTTACAGGACTGACACATATAGACAAGGTGGAAGTTTTGATAGCATTTTATAAAATCTGGCAAGGAGAGGCAAAAGATTCTGTGAGAAATTCATCAGCATCTTAACTTAGAGGATCTGAATATTTTCACAACCTGGAACCAGATCCAAACCCTAATAGACATACAACCATTGACACTCAAATTCAAGCAATTTAGATGATCTGTTTCACCTAACCTGCATATTTTTCGACTATGGGAGGAAACTGGAGCGCAGGGGAATGCCCAAACAGACAGCTGATTCAGATGTCTGTCTGAATGTGGTGACTCTTCACAGGCTCCAGTCTATCTTGATATAGGTTTGAACTCAGGGCCGTCGTGCAGTGAGGAAACAGTGCTGACAACTGCACCACACTCCAGCCCTCAGTCCTTCCATACACATCTAAACCCATTTACAGAGAGAACAGCACACACTGGCAAACTCTGCCCCGTGTTAGAGCTGTACAATTATCACAACTACAAATTCAACTTTCCAAGTTTTGTCTGACATACACTGGGATTGAACCCAACCCCTAAATGACCTGAGCATGAAGTAATTTCATGTTTGGGAGTTATAGGAGCTTTCACTGTTATTTGTTTGAACTGTTTTGTCTAATTCTACATTCTTTTCTCAGGTGACCAGGCTGAGACAGAATACATCTACCCTTGTGCTGCAGGTAACAATCTCTAACCTAATCTAGCTCATGAGAGGCACCACAAAGTAAAATTCATGCATTGCTCAAGAACCCTTGTTTAGAATGGTACACTTTCTTATAATGTTATTATCTTGATTTTTAAAAAATATTTAATTACTTTTATTAAAAGTTATTTCTCAGGAAGATGTAGAACATTTTTTAAATCAATCAATAAGATGTAAACAACACATCATGATTTAACTATAGTATTAAAGTGAATGTGTCAATTCAGTAACCAAATGAAGCAAAGAAAGCTACTGGAAAATGCAGATCGTGTGTATTTTGAGGAAGTAATCACATTTCTTCTTTGATTTGCAGCTTAAAGAGTGAAGTGTGGTCACCCATCCCAAGCCCCAGACTCTTACTGATCAAATCATTTTAATAAAGCTACACTACATGTAATTTCAGTCCATGTCTTGTATACATGTAAAGACTGTGTGTGTGTGTGTGTGGGGGGGAGGGGGGGGGGGGGGGGGGGGGGGGGGGGTTAATAGTTGTGTGTCCGCCTTAAAGGACTAGTGTGTAGGATTTAGTGGCATCTAGTGTCAACTGAATACCCCTCCCCTCACCCTCCCCTTCCAAGCATGTAGGAGAACCTATGGTGGCCGCAAAACTTGCTAGATAGGTGCTGGTAGCCTTCCTGGAGTCTCTGGGTGGGGTCTTGGAGAGGGAGTCATCTGGGGATATGATAGTTCTAAGGGACATTGACACTAATGTGGTTATTAGAGAACCTACCAGAAGGCCAACATAACTGCAGCTTCTGTGATTGGAAGAGCAGGGTGTGGGAGGAGTTTGGGAATGCCATGGAGAGGGACTAATGGTCAGGCTCAAAGTGGTTTTGGCACTCTGAGGCAAGGCTGAGGCTGTTTTGAGAAAGGCAGAGGAACTGTTCACCCTAACTGTGGATATCATTGGATGTTGGAAAGAAGTCCTGAACCTGACTGACACGCCCTCAATAATGGAGGTGGAAGTGGAAGTCCTGAAGGAAGCCATGTCCATGTCTGTTGCAGATTCCACTGAGGTTGTCAAAAATCTACAGTGACATGGTGACATGGATGGATGAGATTCTCCTTGAAATGCTGAAGCCTCTGAACATTGTTGGGCTATCTTGGTTGATACACCTCCTACATATCATGTGGGTGGTGGTTCGTATTCTCAGAAAATGGGACCACAGGGTCTACTTTTAAGGTTTCACATTACTCAGCCTCTTTGGGAAATCTTATGCCAGAGAGCTGGAAAGGTGACTCTGGCCATTGTGTGGAATCTCAGATGCAGGAGGAGCAATGATGATTCCATCTTGGTTTTGGAATAGCCGTTTATTCTTACAAGAATGCTGGAGGTGTCGTGGGAGTTTGCCCATCTGGTCTACACATGTTTTTGGACTTGGAGAAGTCTTATGATACTTGTGTGTGCATATTCTCAGTGGATGTTGGGCTCTGCCAGGTTTATGGCTTGTCACCAGATTTTTTGCAATTTTCAGGACAGAATCTCTACACGGAGCCAAGATGTGGAGATTGTACAGTATGGTGGCATCAGGATTGCGTCTGAGCTTTTTGCTGATGATGTGGTTCTGCTAGCATCATCAGACTGTGTCATCCAGTGTGTACCAGAGCAGTTTGCTCCAGAATTTAAAGCAACAAGGATGATAGTCAGCACCTTATAGTCTAAGGCCATGGTATAGTTGATCACTCCCTTTAGGTTGGGAATGAATCATCACCACAAGTGAAGTATCTTTAAGTCTTGTTCAAGAGTTAGGGTAAGATGGATAGACAGTTGGATTGGTGCCGCATCAGTGCCATAAGGAGCCATTTGAGGTAGTTCAGGCGTCTGGTTCCTTCTGGACACCTCTGATGAGGTATTTCAAGAATGTCTTAGTGGGAGGAGATAATATAGTGTTTTCACTCAACATGAATAAACTGAAACATTTTGTAGAATTAGATCAGTGTTTATTGGATCATCAGATACTTTACATTGCTGTACAGTACAGTTAAGCTGTAAGTCCCCGTGCAACAAAATAACAAAGGTATAAACAAACAAACAAACAAAAAACAAACAAACAACAGAAAGACTATACATAGAGCACAACCACAATGTGAACATACTTCCAGTTACAATTAATTCTCTTTGGTTGGTCTCCAAGTGCTCAGTATCCTTGTAATGTGCAGTCCAGATGCATACAATTTTTACATGTAAATCAAATACAACATGAAACTTCAGATAGCACCAAACATGACTACATGAGTATGTTGTGTCCTTGTGGAATTATTGGATGTAGTGTGGACAATAATGATACACTAATGCATATATTTTGCTTAATTACATTTCTATAATTGCAATATCACATCATGTTAGAGATAATATAGCACAGTATAAAATGATTAAGGCTGAACAATTTTTATTTAAACTAGGATTTTACAGATTTTAGATTATATTATGGAAGTAGAAAAATACCAAATTTTGGAAGGCAATCATGATAAAGCTTAATTTACAACTATCAACATGTTAAAAAACATCTAGCTCAAACAACAATTTTATTTTTCAGGAATTAAATGTTTTGTGGCTTCAAACTGTCACCCCAGTTCAGTCATATGACGACAAAATATGCAACTAGCATAGCTCTGACTAGCTCAAACTTAACTGCTTTCATCCAGTGTACAGTGTAATGATCTGATGATTATTATTGATGATCATTGATGGTCATTCATTTTCAGTTTTTCAGGCACAATACATCCCACTTACTCTCCAGTGCAACAGTTTGTAATCTTTTTTTGGCTGATAGAGCAATGTAAACACTCTGTTTTTCTCAAGGAGGCAGTTTCATGGACCAAAGTTCTAACACCCCAACACTGACCGAGTGGCAGCACACTGTGTAGAATAAACATGCATGTCCACTCTGATAAGTGTTATTTTATCACATCCACCTTGTTCTCAAAACCTTTCTATATATGAAACGTACAGTATGTGCTAAATGTGGCTCAGTCTCTTTGTGGTGTCCTCCTCACTGATCTGCATTTGTGCACAAGAGTCCTGATGTTTGAGGTAAAACAGGGATATGTTGATTTATAAGATTACTCTTCACTGCTCTGCACCGTCAGTCGCTGCCCTCCACAGTTGTTGGCAGTAGTACAGATCAGAATTTATGTTCTGTCCTTTTAGCAGCAATGCGTAAAATGAAATGAAGCAAATTCCCACATGAGCGAGGTTGTTGTCTGTGAACAGAAAAGAGACCAGGTCTGGAATGGTTTTAGAGAGGGCCTTGAGTTTTGAATACAAGCCAAGCAAAACCTATCGCTCAGACTTCACCTTGTAACGGAGGACAAGGTAGGTGGCCAGACGCAGGATGATGAAGAAAAGCTGTTGGAACTTACACACCTTCCCCGAACACTCCAGCTCTGACCGGTTCATCCCATAGATGGAGAGGATCACCCCTTCAAAGACATACCTGCGAGAAAAATACAGTCAGGCACATTCATAATTGCAAATAGCTCAGTGAATTATCTCTTGATTCTGAGTCAGAATTTAAACAAGACTAAAAATCTGAAACTCCACTATCAAAACACAAAACACTTCATCTTAGTCCACAAAGTGAAAGTTTTAAAAATGTAAAGTTTGTCTTGAGTTTGTTTGAGATCAGTAAAATCAGTATGGTCAATCCTCTTGGATTGTGCTCAGTAAATGTCATGGAAATCTGGTCATTAGCTGAGAGGAGGTATTCTCTTTAAATTAACATTTTAACCTGAAGGTGGGCCTTGAAGAAAGGTCATGGAGTGTATAAATGGAGAGGGCTCTGAAGAACATATGTTTCGTCTCGTGTTCAATTGGAAATTTCGGCCTAATGGTGACAGTACAGGAAAGGTCAGGAGTTCCCCTGAAACATTAGGATTCATCCTCTAGGGACTATGAATACTCAATATATTCAGCAATTAGCTTATAGCCTTTATAGGCCACAATGTTTATCAAGGAGAACATTTTGAAATTGATAATGGTGCTAGACAAAGTGTCTGAGTGTTAAAAATTATTTAGAAATCAATCATTCTAGGGATCATGGGCACTGACATCCAATTTTCACTCCAATGTGTGTTGTATTTGTTTTATATCGCTTTGGGTAAGATTTTTCCAGCTAGATTTGTCCTGGAGAATGCAGATTTTCCAGTTCCAGTTCTTTTTTCTAATTATCTCTGCTTTCATCCAGCTGCACAGCAGAGCGGCAGCTGGATGAAAGCAGAGATAATTAGACGGAGTGATGCTCCCTCATATTAAAAATAATGCCATCCGAACTATCAGACTAAAACTGAAACTAACACAGTAGCCTGTAGAAGTCTAAAAAATTGCTTTCCACCATTGAGCATTTGAGTATTTGTTAAATTCAGACACTTTCACAAGGAGAAAAGCCCTGTGCTGCCCTGGTGTTTCTGTCTATGTCTGCTCTGACACATACACAAAAAGTTTCAGAAAGCAGCATCTTCTATCCCTAATATACTTAAAATCAGTGAGCCATGTTTCCAAAATAAGGTCGGTGTAGGGTAGAAATCTGGTTACTGATCTTCTGCACACATACATGGATTTATGGTATCCAGGTTACTGAAGTGCATGTAAACACACTGACTGACATGAAACCTCCATAAAGGTGAAAGTCCTGGATGTGGGATTTCAAAATTGCAACATCCCAGGTTTGAGTTCGACTTTTGTTGCATTGCTCTCTCCCTCATTTCCTGTCATGTTAGTACATCTCACTGCTTACTTCCTGAATTCATTTGCTACTTTCAAAACCATTAAAAAAATCTTCTACAGATGCACACAAAGGTCTCATTTCCAGTATGTAACACTGATACGCAATATGTTCCAAAATTAATATGTTAAGCTGCACATTGAACATGGTACTTCTGTATTGGTTTTGAAATTAATTTGATTTTTGAAGTCAGCATATCAAATAGGAAAGGTGAACAACCTGGAAATGTATCATCCAAAATCAATACAACTTTCCTGAACTAATATGCTAACTTAGAGGTTAAGACACCCACCAGTAACTGCAACATCCCTGCTTTGAGTTTGGCCGGGACTTTTGCTGCTTCTCTCTGTCCCTCATTTCATGTTATATCTTTGTCGTCTGTAATCAAGATATACAAATGCCTCTATAAAATATTTTAATACACTAACTTTCAAAACTCATTTAAAAATATTCTACTGTACTGTACTGAAAATGAAAATAGGCTTCAAGGGAAGACAAAGAAGCTTACACAGAAACACCAAATGCAAAAAAAATCTAAATATTAACCCAACACAAACAACTTGGCCACAGTCGTAAACAAAATAAAGGATGTAAATTGAAAGCACTATGGCTTTAATTATTCCTGCTGTCCATACTGGCTGCCAAAAGATCCCTTCCT
Organism: Thunnus albacares; assembly: GCF_914725855.1. Taxonomy (NCBI): domain Eukaryota; kingdom Metazoa; phylum Chordata; class Actinopteri; order Scombriformes; family Scombridae; genus Thunnus; species Thunnus albacares. Next base: position 32,176,316 of record NC_058111.1, on the reverse strand, counting down.
AAAGCAATTTCAATGTAAATTATGGCGGACAAAATCCATACACCTATTATTTTGCAAATACTAATTTCAAAATTCATCAGTCTTTTGAGAAAAAGCACTTGACCTTTAGATAGGGGAGTCATTTTTACACAGAATGGGACTGAAAATTTTGTCCCTCATCACTTACATTGAAATCACTTCAGAGAGGGACGTCTCTCTGGGGCCAGTATGGACAGAAGAACAATGACAATGTCTAAAAGCAATTTCAGTGTCCATAAGGACATGTGAATGTTGTTTTGAGACAAACTTGAAGATATGTTAACCTATCCTTTAACACATCACATCAGAGAGAGGAAACCTATGTTAAGCAACTTTCAGGATAAACATAATCAGCCTCATGGTTTCTATTTAACCATAGAACCATAGAGTGCTCCCTTTCAGGTACAGAGGTATCATACCTGATAAATAGTAAATCTGGGCTGAAAAGGTTGAACTTTCTCTAAATATAATAAAGAAAATTCAATTGCATATATGTTTTTTGACTCATCACCTGGACAAGAAGGATGTGCATGTGTTTTGCACACTGATTACACATCATGTCAATGGAATTTACCTTCATCAATCCAATAACAAAGTTCTCTGAAATTGTTTATCGTGTGTTGATGAGCACAAATTTATAGTACTACCACACCAGGAGAGATGGGCGGTGAATAGGCAGAGACATCAGCAAACACTTTAGGTCCTGAAGTTGTTAGCTGAATTGTCCATCTTTCCTTTATCTTTCATCTTTTCCTCTGATGGTGCGAAATGCATTCTGGGATAGGTTCAGCCGCAAAGGATCCATCCATTGGATCCTTCAAATTTTGGAAAAGAAGGCAGCATTTCTTTGAAGGAGCCTTTGAAATGGGACAGGCTTGTTGTGCTGCTGTGATGCATTTGTTCTTCAAATGCAGCCTTTGAGGGATGCAGCCCCTGAACAATCTAACTTATTTGGGTGTGTGAACCCTTCTTTGTGCTATGAACTTTGTTTTTTGCTTGAGCATGATGTTCTTTACTTTTACTAAATAATACTTGTCCCCAAACCAGTATATTTCATGATATATAACCGTAATTATAATTAATTTGTAATTTTTTAACTATCTGTCTAAACCGTTCACAATGTGGTGTCCCTAAAAAGGGGTAGTGTTTACATGCTTCCCACCAAGGAAGCCAAAGTGTGTGTGTGTGTGTGTGTGTGTGTGTGTGTGTGTGTGTGTCGGGTGAAAAGGGGTGGGGTTGTGTAGCAGAGCAGGTTTAACAAATGTTGACTCTTGGGCTCACCCCAGTCAGTCATGGGTCTTTCTGGGATTCAGATGTGGACATGGACACTGTTTGTCTGCCTGAGCTGGTTGTTTGTGGGTCAAGTGGTGGCAGGACCATAAGTTTACTTGTACAGTCTGAACATTTAAAATCATGTAGTCTATTGTGTACATTTGTAGTAACTTGTTACAGCATAATCTTTTGGGTTGGAGTTTCAGTAAGGTATCTACTGTATGTGTGTATGTTTCTGTGGCTGTAGGCAGTACATGGTAACCATTCCTGCAGTTGTCGAAGCTGGAGCTGAGACCAAATTCTGTGCGAGTCTCGTGCAGCCCAATGAGATTCTGGTCATGACCGTCACTCTGATGTCCAAAAACAAGAACACAACCCTCCTTGAGAAGACATCTGGCACAGAGTTTCACACCTGCGTTCAGTTTCAGGTCACCTCCCAAGACAGGCTTTGATTCATTTGATCATTTATTTCACGAAAGAATGTTTTTAATATTTGAAACTTAAATATTTGTCCAGTATTTTTACCATTGATATTTAGCCTCAAATTACATTAAAATGTTTAACTCCTGATTTAAAAAAATATTCAGATTAAGCAAAAATGAATATAATGAGGCCTTTGATTTATTATTTTTGTGAGTTAATGATTAATTTAGCTGGTGTCTATATTTCTGTCACAGGCTCCTTTAGTGCAGAAAAATGAGGTGCAGATATTGGAGGTGGAGGTACAAGGTGACACATTTTACTCAAAAGAAGTCAGGAAAGTCATGATCAAAGTCTATCAACCAATGACATTTGTCCAAACAGATAAACCAATCTACCTCCCTGGACAAACAGGTAACTTTGAACAGATAATGTAGGATGTATCATACAAGTCTTTATCAAACAAAGCTTCTATATTCTTGATAGCGTATGTTGTCTTTCCTGGCAGAAGTACAATATCCATGGTGTGTATATATAGTCTCCCAGTCTTTAGCCTAGTGCATGCAGGTATTGGCTTCAGGCCCCCTTTGAAACTTAAGTGGAATAACAAAAGAAAAAGTAAGAGTTGAACTGCTGTTAAACAGATAAGACAACTACAGTACTTCACTAAACTGAGATCCTAGATGTTGATCACATTGATTTTGATAAATATAGTTCCAAGTTAATATATGCAAGACAGAGCAGCATGAATAATGAAAAGCTATTAGTAACTTTTGTCTCACTCTAATTTTGTCACATTTGAAACTTTGACAATTATATCATGTCTGCCTGGATAAAAGAAATACATTTCAGCAGCCTGTTATGGAGTTAAACACTGAAGATGAGTTGTGAAGGCTTTGTGTAATCTCTTTGCATTTCTCTCAGTACATTTCAGAGTCATTACCCTGGACACCATGTTTAGACCTGCCAATCAGCTGGTGAGTGTCTGTCACAACCTCATTAAAAACAGTTCAGGTACTACTGGATGATAATGGTGCAAGTTTTAATTTGTATCCCAGTGAAAACCATTAATCACTTCAGCTAGTGCAGTGGAACTGAACAGAAGTTACCTACCAAAGTGAAAAGATGGTAGTGCTCTTTTACCTGGGATATGTGTTCAATCAGTCTGTGTAAATAGCTCAGTGTTAGAGCTGCTGTTGAGTCTCTGATTCAATAGTACAACCAGGGCCCTCTTAGGTAAACTTGCATGTAATGAGCTGAAGGTCTCCAAATAGGACACTTGTTTCAAATGTTGCAACATTTAGCAGCAGAGAATCAAATTTGAACCTGCGAAACATCCTTGTATTTGTTATTTACAAAACAAAATTGAACTGCATTAACATAAAAAGAGTTAAAAGTGTGAGATACAAGTAAAACACAGGATGTTTTTTAATGAATAGAGAAAGGAGAGGAAACATAGTAAACTGTAATCTGCAACTGGATTGTGGCACATCCTTGTAACAGACTGATGAACTGAGTCATGAGGACATCATATGAACCTTCACTTTGCACAGTAACATTTTTGTTGTGTCTGATGTCAATGAAATGCACTTTGATGTTTGATTTTATTTGGGGGAGCTGTCCTCAGGGTTATTTAGTTATTTGGGTAGCTGTAATAACAATCCACCCTTTAACAAATCTCTTTGTGCTCTCTTTTTACAGTACAATGTTATTGAAATTGAGGTAAGACTGCAGTTAACATGAAAATATCCACAATCCAATGCAAACTGGGACCATTTTAGGCTGTTTTTTTGTTGTGAAATCTTTGTACAATGTAAAGGATCATTTGAGGGTAGTTCAAATGCTGTCATGAATTGAATAATTTGACAGATAAAAGTGTTAAAAGTATATCTTGTTTTCACATTCAGGGTTTATAAGTAGATTCTGAAAGTATGGAGCACTTTGAGCCAAGTTAATATTTAGATAACAATAAATATTTCAGAATACTTTCTGTTTTTTTTCAAGGCTGTGTTAATATAATACTGACCATTATGTATGTAGAAATACGTCTTTGCTGTAACAATTACTACTCTCCATACTGACCTGAAGCTAATCTCTCTGAACGCAACTACACCGTAAGAAATGAGGGTCAAAATCCACAGCCTTCGTTCTGTGTAAATATATGCATTACAAAGTTCAGCTGACGGTAATATAATGCTTCTGCAACCTCAGTTAGCTGAATCGAGTCGATATATTCCAAAGTTACAGACTGTTAAGAATGAAATTCCCTCTTTTTGTTTCTCCAGAACGTTCCTTGCTGAGCCGTGGCGGACGGATACATTCTAGTAGTTGCTTGTAGATTTGTTGCCAGAACCAGCTTTTTACTCACATGTAAGAGAGTGAAGCACTAGGGGTGTGCCCAAATACAAATACATTATTCGGCAAAGCACAAATATTTTTTTTTTTCTAAGACTATTTGTTTCATACAAATATTTAAAAAAAATTTTTTTGGGGGGAAGAAAAAAAAATACCAATATCAAAAGGTTGGTTACATGGCTATCTCAGTCTCTGTCCTCTGCTTCACTGTTACGTCAATCAGCAGGTCTCAATGAGAGGAGTCACATCCACCTGCTACACGACACACATTTCCTAATTTTGACATCACTCCCAGAGTTGAGTTTGAGACCCAGTGTGGGGACCTCCTTCATAAGGTAGCTTATTCATGAACATTTATTGTAACACTTTGTAAAACAGATTGCAAAAATACTCCAGTTTCCAGCTTCCAACTTCCACAGTTCAGCAAGGAACTTCAGTCAACGGAAGCAAAAAAAGGGAATATTGTTAAACAGATTAACTTTGGAATATCCACTCGACTCATATCCACTCGACTTGTATATTTGCACAGAATGAGGACTCTGGATTTTGACCCTCATTTCTTACAGTTTAGTCACGTTCCAAAAGAATAACTTTTTAGCTATTAGCTACATTAGCTTCAATATGGAGAGTAAGAATGGTTAAACCAACTAAGACCCATCTCCACGTATATAATGGCACATCAGTATTGTATTCAGATTTGAAAAAAAACTGAAACTATCCTTTAACAGTGATGTTGGGGGATGTTTGAGTCAATGAGACACTTAACATTAGCAAAGTCACCACTGTTGCCCAGCCCCAACCTTCAGTAAATACGTGTTCTTCCTATTGATTTATTTAACAGGATGCTAGAAGCAACCGGATTGGACAATGGCTTAACACCATGTCCAATGGTAAAATATTGCAGCTGTCTTACTCCTTGAACTCAGAGGCACGTGAAGGAATTTACAAAGTCGTTGTGTGGATTGATGGACAAAAAATAAATCACCAATTCAAGGTGGAGAAATATGGTGAGTTACATTCCTTTTTTTCATTCAACAGTTTGTAATGAATTAAGAATTATAACAACCATATTTTGTCCCCAGTTTTGCCAAAATTTGATGTAACAGTTCATGCATCAGATGAAATAAGCATTGGAGAGGGGGAAATCAAAGCTGAAGTCTGTGCAATGTAAGTGGTGGGACTTTCTCACATATACACTTGCCTCATGACATATTATGATATAAAACTAAATCTGTATTGGTGAGTTGGTGAGCCCTTTGTAACAATGCAGTGATTTTATTAAACTTCCCATCTAATCAGATATACTTATGGACAGCCTGTGCCAGGCAGTGTTAAATTTGAGCTGTGCCGACCTCTGGTGCTTCATCGATGGATCACCATTATTGAACAGCCCCCGTGCTACAGGGAGACAAAGCAGGTACAGTTGCTTTAGCTACATAAGACACAAAATATAAGAAAATACACGTAACACAAGATATAAATATACAACACATATTTAACATGAACTACAACCTGGTACAAAAGTAGGGTTGGGAGGAAAAAATGGTTCACATAAGAGCTGCAATGATTGATGGATTCACAGATTTACAAAAGTATTTTATTCTTAATGATGTAAATAGTGCCCCTTTTTCTATTTATTGAATCAAGAATCAACTGATTGTTTCTGAACAGAATTGTGAAACCTAAAATGGGTACATAACAGTGACACAATACCATAAATATAACTGAATTACTGGTAAGGCTGTACCAGTTACTAACAGACAACAGGACAAACTGAATGCCTGTGGTTGCCAACAAGAAGAAAAGATGCAGGCCTTACCGCTGCTCCACTCGATCCTGAGTAATTGGACCAACCTGCTAAACCCCATCTTGGATCACCAACTGTAGGCATTTAGTGTATATTGTGGCCTGTTACCTGCTGGTACAGCTGTAGGTGTGTAGCTGTGGGAGGAATAGCGGAGGTTATGAAAATGCACCATCGCACAAGGGTTGTTCCAGATGAGTCAGAGCAGAGGCAAGTGCTTTTAAAAAAAAAGTAATACATTACTTTACTTAATTACTCCCTGTGAAAGGTAATTAATTACACCACTCGTTACATTACTTTTGCATTACTCCACAACAATGCCTGAGATGCATTGTCAAAGTAATGTGCATACCTCCACCTCTCAAAAGTTCAGACAGCTCTGCCATTTTTGTCTTTTCTCCCGTACGTGTGTGTGTGTGTGTGTGTGTGTTTGTGTGTGTGTGTGTGTGTGTGTGTGTGTGTGTGTGGGAACTCTAGCCACAGTCACGTCATGAGAGGACAGGCGATTGTTGCGCAAGTGTGCATGTATACCTTTGATTATTTTTTTATGTTACTTTGTAACGCGTTACGCCCAACACCGCCTTTGAGCGAGGTGTGCTTCCTAAATGTTACTACCAAGAGGTATTATGTCTGGTTCATGAGTCCCTACTAAGTGGTTAAATGGGTGTGAGGTAAACCTGCATTCTTTGTTGTTGGCAACCGGGGCATTCAGTTTATGTTGTGGCTTGTTAATAACTGGTACAGCTGGAAGTCTTCATGGTAATTAAATCCCCTAGTCCAAACAAATCCTTTTACCAGTACCAGACATTCATAGATCCCAGAGGATGAATCCTAAAACTTTGTTGATCCCCTGACTGGTTATCCCCATGATGTTGATATTTTAAATTCTGTTAAATACCAAACCAAGTAAAGATAATTGCCTCTTTCATGGAATTGTAGAACAATGACATTCACTTTCCACAAACCCTAAACCGGTTAACCTTGTGGTTGTCACTGCTCCCTTTTGCAGATTGTCATGTTACCACTACATTTCAACTGATCTATATAGTACCCAAATATTTGGAGCACTGAACCTCTTCAATGACCTGTTCCTCGATTACAATCTGAATTGGAGTTTTGGGCTTCATTTTGAAATCAACACATGTATCTTTAGTTTGGGTTGCATAATTTAATAGTAATAGGTTCACATTAACTGTTTCCAGTTGCAAAGACACATTCTGAAGTTTACAGATGCTTCAGTGGTTTGGCGAAATGATTTTGCTCAGAGCATTGCTGTGCTTAAGAGCAGCCTCACACAGTGGCTAGCATATTATACAGACACTTAGTCTCGTTCGATGTGGAACGATGACGGCTACAATTCTGCTCGTGTTGTAATATTATATATTTATTTTTGTTCTATCTAGACAGGAAAGAATGGCTGTGCCACATTTATGATTGAGATGTCCACTTTTACTAAACTTGGCAAACAGCCACTGCTGGATAAACTGTATCTCAAAGCCTTGGTGGAAGAGCAGGGGACAGGTAAGTTTTAATTATTTTCCAAAATAACTAAACTATTGTTTTTATAAAATGTTTTAACAATATGACATACACATGGTTTTAACATGGAGGCTTTTCTTACAGGTACTTCACACTCACAAGGGAAAACAATGAAGATTTCTTATGTTGTTGGAAAGCTGTCCTTTATTGACACACCCAAGATTTATGAGAAAGGATCAAATGTGGAGGGAAAAGTAAGTGAGAGATGTTACTTATGATGTTAGAGATGTTTTGATTTTATACACAGTGTAACTGAAGCCATGTGCATTCTCGGTGCTATATCTTTTTGTTTTCATCAGGTTAAAGCAGTTTACTTCAATAACACACCTATTCCTGACACACTGGTCTTCTTGTTCGAGAGTGAAACTTGGTCAGGACGCACAGGACCTCTACTACAGAACCTCACTACTGATAGCAATGGTATCGCCACTTTCTCATTTAGCACAACTAACTACGACAAAGACATCAAGCTAACAGTAAGTCAACAATTCTGGTATTTTAATAGCATAGCCAGACATGATAACGGTAAAATATACTGGTGCAAAAGCTAGAGTAACAAGCTGTCAGTCACAACATGCCCCTTAATTTGGAGTGCTTTTAATCTCCAGAGTGGAAGCAACACCACCAGTGAATCAACACCTTCCTTATGGGCAAAGTTGAGACATTTGGTAACATCAATGTTTCAAAAGCTGTCAATTCTTTCGAAGTTGTGTAATCTATTTTAATACAATACTCATATGTCCATATGTACCTTGGCAGAATTACTGGTCGCTGTAATCATTTGTCTTGTTAATACCAGCAGGTAAGTGATCTCTTACTGATGTGGTTCCAATATAAGGGGGACACAATAAAACAGCCCTGGTCCTGTGTAAAAATGCATTCTCAAGTTCAGCTAAAGCTAATATGAAGCTTCAGTAGTTGAGTTAGTTGACCAACAACTTTTTCCACATAATATGGGAATGTGAGTATTGTCTTTATACAGCTGACTCAACAAGACAATAACAATGGTGTAACGCAACAGCTTAAACCCGATTTTATTCATACAGAATAGGCCAAAATCAAATTTATCCCAGATGGCTTCACAATCTATACAACAAATGACACACTCAAGGAAAATCAAAAAAAAAAAAAAAAAAAAGCAGTTAATTGCAGATGACACATGATGCATGAACAGAACAACAGAAGCTTCTTTTGATGCCAAGGGTTTCACAGAGTCTGAAATGTACTTTAAATTACACTTGTAGAAAAGAAGTCAGCATTTACATTATGGCTATGCATCGAATTTGTATACAAAATCACGAATACAATTGGTCACCTCCTCTGCAGACTTATTCTTCAGAGGGTAGGTCTCTGCCTACTTTGCGTATAATCAACCATTACACAAATGTATCGATTACCGCATTCAGATATAATGAGCTTGAGTAGGCTGATCCCAACCAATTCAAATGGTTAAGTTACCTGAAAAGGTTGGATGTTAATCAAGTATCTGCATAGGAAGCAGGTGGTATGTAGGCATATTTAGCTGCAGGGACATTCAGTTGCATAAATAACCTTACCGCTGTTGGGCTGTATTGTCTTTTCCTTTAGACTGGCTCGCTTTGCTTGGCAATCTGGACACTGAGCAACCTGAAGCCAAAAAAAAAAAAAAGAAAAAAAAATCAAATTTATGTATGTCATAGGCCTTTGGTCAAACAATAAGTGTAGGAAATGGGATACCCCACATATGATGTACTTGTGTTTTAAAAAAAGAAGAATCAATTTGACAGATTGCTTGTTTTGGTAAGTAGGCCTTCATGTAAAAAACTGAGGTAAATTAGGGTGACCCTTCTAACTTACCCATTTGTGGATGTCAGTTTCCATTCTAGTCCAGTAATAGGGGCTGATCACCGCAAGTTTTTTCCACACCACAGTATGATCCATACCTACTGCAGCTCAGTTCTTCAAATAGCTGCTGATAGCACTACCTTGCCTAAATGTTCTTGCTTGTTTCTTCTTCTCCAGCAAATGTAATGAAGAAGTCCATCTGGTCAAAGAGAAGCTCAATGTAATCTTAATACAAAAGAACAAATGTCATTATTGTGATTGATGGTATACAACATCGATACTAACCAACATCAATACTAACCCTTGAGCACAAAATGTGAAGCTCTCATGTTTACTGAGACCTTCCGGAAAGTGATTTGGAGTTTGAGACATATAATTTCTTTTACAAGTTTTGCTGCTATTTTTCCTTCTTTCTTTCTTTCTTTCTTTCTTTCTTTCTTTCTTTCTTTCTTTCTTTCTTTCTTTCTATCTTTCTTTCTTTCTTTTTTCTTTTCTTTTTATCACTGACTGTCCCTCAAGCCCTATAAAACCCGAGGTGACCGTGCTTTTCAAGCTGTTGCACCCAAATTATGGAATACTCTTTCCTTATCACTGTGATTCCTAGAGTCCTGTGAAATCTTTATGAAGCAGCCGAAAATGTTCCTATTCAGTTAGGCTCATGGTTAGCCTGTCTGAATAGCGGCTTATTTCCTTGTCTGTGTTTTGGAACTTTTGTACTTGTTTGTGTGTCTCTGTCCTCATTTGTTTGTTGTTGCTGTGATTTTAACTTGTCAGCCCTGCACTGTCTGTTATGATATTTTTCATTAATGTGAAGCATTTTGTGATTTTATATCTGTGAAAGGTGCTATACAAATAAACTTTACTTTACTTACTTACTGCCAGTGATGCAAGCACAAACAACAGAAATTGGATTTCAGAGCAGGACGTGTTGGAGTGGTGGAGAGAAATTAGGTGGACAAGATCTGAAGAAGCTCGTCCATATTATTCCATCTTATAGAGGAAATGTTACCTATTTCCACAGTTGACTCACCCTCATTTAGACGCATTACAGAGAAAATACCAACAAAGAGCGATTTCAAGCTGCCACACAGAAAGACATTTGCTGGCTACCTCAAGAGAAAATGCGGTGATGGCATCTAATTTGAAGGCCACATGCGGAGAGGTAGACTATGTTTCCACTACAGCTGACATCTGGACAGCTAACAACAAAAGCTTTCTGGGTGTAACAGTTCACTGGATCAACAGTTTAACTTTGGACCATAGCATGTTAAGGAATCAGAGGCAGGCACACATTTGATGTTATTGGCACAGAGATAGAATTCATTCATTCATCATATGGACTGCTTGGCAATATTGTAGCCACTGAGACAGACTATGCATCAAATTTTGCCAAGGCATTTAAAGCCTATCACATTCTGAACTGGAAGAAAAAAATGACGAGGATGTCACTTTTACAGATTTCACAGAAGCTCCCTCCACTGAGACTGATCAGTTTACTCTTCCCCCTCATTACTGGTGTGTATCACATACAATTTACCTAATTTCCACCGGTGAAATACTAAACTGCCAGTGCAGACACCAAGGCTGTGTATAGGAGTAGTACTGTGAAAATGCACAGCTCTTTGGACCAAGGCAAGTCAATCTACAGTTGCATCAGAACATATGGAGGAAGTCAGCTGCAGAAAGCTACTGGTGCTGTCATCCACAAGGTGGAATTCCTTTTATGAGGCCATTTCCAGAATCACCGAAATTCTCATGAACGAGCTGAATAGCCTGTATGTCAGACTGGGAAATAAGTGCCTCAATGACAAGGATTACCAATACCTGCAAGAGTACTGCACCATCATGAAGTCGCTTACAGCAGCATTTTACAAGGGGAAACTGTTGTTATGGGACTTTATGACCAACCCTTGGAGTCCTGATGTCAAGGACACTTGCCTTGAAAGACACCCTATCAAGGATGACAGCTGGCCTTCCAGATGTCATCGTGAGGGTGTGCCTATATTTCTCAACCTCTTATTTTTTTGTGAATTTATTTGGGCAGATTTGTTGCATTGCACCATTCATGATAAGAGGGAAGAGATCTTACTGCAATATTTGTTTTTAAAGCAGTCAGTACAATTATCCAAACATCAGTAGTCAAAACACATAAGATCACTTATAGTGATCACAGTTACAATGCCCAACCGCTTATATGGATCAAAAAGCTTGGGACAGAGTCATTCCTATACAAATGCTGTTTAAATAATTCACTTATAGTAATGAGGTAGTCCAATTGCAAAGTGCACTCCAGTTCGAGACCCACTGTGGGGACCTCCTTCCTAAGGTAGATGAATACTTATTTCAACACTTTAATTTTCTGAAATTAAAAGCATAATTAAAACAAAAGCAGGATTTTGAAGCCTCTTTTAAATAGAAATACAAATGATTTTGCTGCCTCAACAAATACAGGTACATATACAAATACTGGTTTCTCTGCACATCCCTAGTCTTTTCACACATGAAAACATGGAAAAAAAAATTTAAACTATGGTAATTCTATTTTCTATTTTCTTTTTACCTTACTTCCATAGTACACGTATGATGTGTATTTAGCGGCTGTGGCACCATTATCAGGCATTGCGGTGCACCTCTGCAGGGTTGTTTGGAGGTGTGGGGTGGGCCTGTTTATATGTAACCACAGTGAAACAATCAGAAAATAACGTTTTATTCCTCTCATCGGATCTCACCTGCTTCCTCCTTGCCACTGTGTGCTCTCCTCATCCACTCTCTAGCTCGCTCTTTCGTGATGAAAGTAATATAACGAGTAATGTAACTAATTACTTTTGATACCAAGTAATAAGTAAAGTAACTTATAAGTAAAAAGTAACTTATTACACTTCCTGAGTAACTTGTCCAACACTGATCTCTAGGATGTAGACAGAATTGTTTCCTTGTCAACAATCAAGAGAAGACTTCATGACCACAAACTCAGAGGATTCACCACAAGATGCAAACCCCTGGTAATCCTCAAAAACAGAAAGGCATGGTTGCAGTTCACAAAAGCATACAAAAAGAAAGCATTAGAGTTCTGGAACAAAGCACTATGGACTGATGAAACAAAAATCAACCTCTATCTAAATGATGGAAAGGAGAAAGTGTGGTGAAGAAAAGGAACAGCTTATGACCAAAGGCATAGCACCTCACCTGTAAAACATGGTGCTTCTGTTATGGCTTGGGCATGTATGGCTGCCAATGGAACTGGTACACTGGCATTTATTGATGATTTTACTGCAGACAGAGGCAACAGGATGAATGCAGAGGTGTCCAGGACACTTCTGTGCGCTCACATTCAGACAAATGCATCAAAACTCATTGGACGACAATCCTAAACATACAGCCAAAGCAACCAGGGTCAAGAGGTAGAATTTCCTCAACTGGCTGAGTCATTGCCCTGATCTCAATCTAACTGAACTGCATTTTACTTGCTGAAGACCAAACTAAAGGCAGAGACCCCACAAGAAGGAAGAGCTGAAAGTGGCTGCAGTGAAGTTCTGGGAGAGCATCACCAGGGAAGATACAAAGTGTCTGCTGATGTCTATGATGTGTTTTCTGCAAAATATAAGATATGATTATTTTATTTGACTTCATGTTTATCTGTTCAATTACATTTGAACACCTCAACTTTGGGCACTATGTGTTAAAAGGTTCATTACACCAAAGACGAATCAGATAGGTATGTTTTTACAATGTAATGAAAAATAGACAAAGCGGCATTCACAAGGACAGCTATACATTCTCTTCCTGTTTTCAACAGCTGTCGTAACTACGAGCAACCACCGACGCTTCAGCTGACAGTCACCACTTAATGTAGTCACCAGTAGATCTCATAAACACTGGCTCTATCAGTCATGTGACCCTCACCTTGCATTGACTGTAGAGGTCCTTCCAGAGTCTTTGATGCCTGTAACAGATACAGAGAGAAGCCAGCTCTCTTGTCACAAAACGCTGATCACAGAATATACTGAGACCAAATATATTCAACTTGGTTTTACTTACACTGAACACAAATAATACAAAAACAATGTTTTATGCGATAAAGTACTGACCTTGTTGCAAAATTTAAGGTCATTCTGCCTCTAGGGGACACTACAAGCTCAAAAGGTGTATATCTCACAATTGACTGAGCATGATCACGGCTCATTTCCAAGTCAGCACATAAAATAAATTAAGAGTTCTTGTAAGAGTTGTTACCACTGTCTTATGCACACTGTTTCAACATGTTGAAGAGACTTTGCTTGACAGACCTGCCTGTTGCTAAGCTATAATTGGACAGTGTTTAGAGGAGGGAGTCAGCAAAGGATCATTAATTTAGGCATCACTACAGGATAGCCAATGTTAAAAAGACTCTTTGTGAGCTTGCTGCTTCTGACAATAATCTTTTAAGAATGATAATTAGTAATAAATGGAATATATTTTATCATTTGTGTTGTTAGCTGGTTAATAGCACTTCTTCTCTACAATCCAGGCTAGCCTGACACAACGCCCGGAGCAAACATACCAAAGTCCACACTATGAGAGAGCAGAACACACTCTGTCCTTGGTCCGGCCGTTTTCTCCTCATTCTAAAACGGTCAGCTTTCTAGAGGTGAAGAAGAAGGAGAAACCACTTCCCTGTGAAAGAGAAGAGCCCATCTCCATCCAATACACTATAGTAGGAGAGACCCAGGGCTCTGTGGATGTGATGTGTTTGGTGAGTGCTGGGTGTAAAGTGTGTGTACACTTGGTGATAAATCGCAACAACTGAGACTACAAACTACTGTTAACCCTTGAAAAAAGCAATGGAAAAAAAATTCTTTGCATTTTTTATGCTTGAGACAATAATAGCAACAATCAAAATTTTTTCTTTAACAGACCCGTCAGTATTTTTTAATATAGGCCTCTACCAAACGGTTGAGACGTCACTTCATGGTAAAGTATCAAATACATTTACAAATACGAATAAATAAATAAATAAATAAATAAAAAATAATAATTTGAAAAAGTCAAATAAAATGCTAACTTTTTGAAGAAAAAAATCAGACTAGCTCATCTGCGTGGTGGTGCAACAACACAAATGTGCATTAGAGCCATTTTTTTCTGGTGTATGATAAGAAGTATTGTTGGTTTGCTTTCAAACACAGGAAAACATTGCATTACTGACATTTCCATCTTGACATAGAAGTGTCTCCATTCTCTTCTGCTTGTTTGGGCTGATAATCAGGATCCTCTATTTGGTCATCATCATCACTCAGATCAGCATCAGAGTCTTGAGGATTTTCTGGTATAAAGGCCAGAGAAGTGCGTTGCCTTGCACTGTAAAATGTTTTAGTGTCTATCTGTCATCTGTAACACAGAAAGAAAAAATCAAAATTACAAACCTTGAACTGTTATAATGCTAGTAATATGTTAGTATACCAACATATGTCAATTTGTTACCATGGAATTGGTAGTATTACCAGTACTAGTATTATTTCCACGTATTTATTCCAAATATTTGCCATACTCACAGTACTTTGAAAACATCTCAGAAATAGTGAAAAATCATACTGATATAAATTTTTCATCAAATATATAATGGAATAACATTAAATATATTAACAACAGTGAATGTTCAAGTTTTTTTATTGCATAAAAACTGTAAATTTATTTTCCTAGCATCGCCACCTTTGTCACTAAATGACCGTTTAGTCAAGCATGTTTAAGACAGTAAAAAGTCATACTTATAAAATTAGTTTGGCATATATATAATGGAATAACGTTAAATGTATCATATTAACAACAATGAATGATCGGAGTTATTTTATTTCATCGCAAATAGTCAATTTTAATTGCATTAGTTTAGCTTCACTACCTTTACCATAACATGACAAACAAACCGTTTTGTAGAGCATGTTTTTAGAAAATTATTTGACCCTTATTAGACTTATTTTGTTGTATCAAGTTACATAACTCTGTTCAGTAAGACCTCTGAAACAATTGAGTCGAAAAAATATGCTTAACTTTGAAAATTCTTCATCCTCATGTCTGGAGCGACTTATTTGTTGCTAACTTCCTGTAAGGAAGCAAACTGAAAAGTCACACTATTTAAAGGCATCTAGTGAATTTTTTTTTAGCATAGCATACCTAAACCAAGTGGTAGAGATGGCTCAATCAAGTGAAGTTCAACACATTTTTCAATAAGGTATAGTGACTCAAAATGTGTTCTGCCAAACAGTTGAGCAGAACCTTAAATTAAAGGGGCAGACACACATCATGATTGTAGTTAAGATTTGGGAATCAACTGATGAGTCAGGTTGAGTTCCTTGTGCTGTAGTCTGGGTCAGTTGTTGTTGATGTTCAAAAGAATTCTATGGTATGTAGTGTTTAAGAATCATATATACAGTTTACATCATACATGTTCGTACATTGATTTTTTATTTTTACCTTCAACATCACAGGTTTGGGTGGAAGCAATTATAAAAATGCACTGAAAAGGGTGTGCAAACAAAATAATAGAGATTAGAGAGAGAACGGAGAGAGAACAGCAAGAGTATTATTTTGTTATCCAAGTCATTCAGGTTTCAGTACAGAAGTACAACTAGGATTCAGTTCACCTTGCTCTTACAAAGTTCCCTCACATCCAGCTCTCTCTGGAAAGTTTACAGGTCATGTTTCTCTTAATTTCCACCAGATCTTATCCAGAGGAACCATCATCAAGCAAGAACCTCAGAAGGTCACAGTGCAAAAGGAACCTGGTAGGTAAAGATGGCTTTGAAAATGACTTAAGTGAGAATTATCTACCCATAAAGTCAGATTTGCAGAAACACTCTCAAGCCAGTTTTATGTTTTACTAATAAAATATTATCCAGTAGAATTTTGCTTCATTTCATACACCAGGTGGAGAAAGACAGAGGAGACAAGGGGAGAGAGAGAGAGAGAGAGAGAAGGAAATGAACTTTAATTAAATCTATAGCACTTCAACTAGCCGATACATGGATGATCCACACATTTCCTACTTAGAAATAATCAAAAGACATGTTTTTTGGTCCGGGGCATTAAAGTTTCCAAGACCTAAAATTGTAAATGTACTTTGAATTTGTTTGTTGGTTTATATGGCTGACCATGACATTTTGTTTGCTTTTCAGTGACTGAGGGGGAAGTGTCCTTTCAGTTGAAAGTGTCTCCGGAGATGGCACCAGAGGTCCAGGTTGTTGCTTATGCTGTCCTCCCCAGTGAGACTATAATAGCCCACAGTGCAGACTTCTCCACAGAGAAATGCTTAAGTCACAAGGTCAGTGCAAAAAGAAGAAGATGATGATGTAGATTTAGATGTAAAATGATATATCAGTGTAGTCTCATGTTTAGGCTTCTTCTTTCACAGCGGTTTCATTCAGCTGTGAAAAGCAACAGTATGTGCAAACCCAGGGGTTAAGGTGCAGTCACACAAGCACCAACCTGCAGATGTCCGATCTCCATTTCATTTAAAGCCTGAACAACTGACGAATTCAAGGGCACATTTCCTGTTGTGCTGACTCAACATTCACCTTTTTCAACTATCACCTGCCGATTTGCATGGTCGATCAGTGTATCATTGCAGTGTTCTAGCAGAGTGACATCACCCCATTTAGGGCATTATTACACTGACAGGCTGCAAACTACAGTATCACTCTCATATGTGATCCCACGGCTCAATATTTAGTTACTACCCCCATTAGAACCAAAACATCAGTCAAGTCAACCAACTCACGTGGAATTATTATTTGAATGTAGAATAACTACAGCGCTGATGTATGGTGTCCAGGCTATGACCTCATCACTCCCCAGAGGGAAGCACCAAGCGAACCAGTGATAATAACTGAAGCAAAGTCTTTCAGTTAGTTCAGGCAGCCAACTTAATTAATCACAGTGGTGTACTTATATTGTCACTGCTCTGCTCACTCTTTTACTGCATGCCTGTTTCCACACGGCTCACCTGAAAGATATGGTGTCAGATACTGCAACTGTTGTTCATGTAGAATTTCAAAAGCTCCACCTCCACCCTCCTTTGCTCGGTTGGCGCATACGGCAAAAAAAGTTCCTAGCTTCCAAGTTTGCTTCTGTACTGTGTAGCCTATTGAATATGCACAGCAGTGTTTCTCCCACTGGCCCCACCCGGCCCTTTACATTGTGGCAATGTCACAGATTTTTAAATCGCTTTTCTCGGCTCAAGGAAAGTTTTATAAATATAAAACCTGCATGGATCAAAAATTCACAACAGAAAGAGCCATAATTGAACTTGTTTGCAGTTCAGGGTGTCTTGTCAACAGTTTCATAGAAGTCTCATTTACAATGGTGGCCTATAGGGAAAATGATCTTTAGGCCGCAGGGGTGTTTTTCGCAGCAATACCGCGAGTAACCACTGGGAAAAATTGGCTGTAAAGCTGATTGGCAGCACCCTATCCACCTCTTATAATACATCCATGTCCTGCAGATTCTGAATTTACCTTCCCCTAAGGTGAGGTTAGTATCGTCACTCCCCACTCCCAGCTGTTCCATGAGTTGGCTGAGTGGTGCGGCAGCATGCATGGAGCTAAAGAGTGAGCAGAGTACTGAGGGCTTAAATACACCGCCATGATTAAAGTGGTGCATTGGATATATGTTGGAGTGCAGGCTTCAACCCAAGTTGAATGGATTATTATGTAAATGGAAATATGTACAGTGATGATCTCTCCCATCTAGGCTTGGACCTTGTCACTCCCCACAAGGAGGCACCAAACTCAGCAGGGAGTGGGGTGTGACGATAACAACTTCCCCTTGCACGCCTCATTTCATATCTTTCTTTTGTCAGATGAGAGGCTAATGTAACTGTACCTTAAGAAAGAGAACAGAAAATCATGAGCTACATGGGTTGTCCCTGTATCAGCCAAATCAGCTACAGATTGAATCTAATGACATTTTAAGATAAGTTTGATAAATTTCCATTTACCACTGAGATCCATCATGCCTCCAGACAAACAAACTGGCCTGTTCCTGGACAGAAATCTGAGGGTGAACAATCAGTCTATCATCTTAAAAATAAGAAAATGTGTCTTCTATATACATATTATAATAACTACTGTAGGAGCCATGAATGGATTAATTTTCAAGTTTGAATGAATTGCAAAGTAATAATTTTTTGTTTTATATTTTGGGTTATTTTGGTTTGTTTATTATTGCACGATCACGGTGATTGATAATCAGGTCACATGGATATGGGCGGTGGTATCCAATAGTTAATATAAGCACCTGTTCACCTGCATGCCGGCTGGTAAGAAAGAGACAGAGGGTGAGTGGGTCGTCGTATTTTTTGTTGACCACTGTTTTACATCTGATCGCTGTGATTATTTTGAGTATATTTTGTGCACGTTATAATAAGTTGATCCTTTTCATTAATAAAAGTTATTAAACGTATTTTTTGATCTCAGCAAATCTTTTTGGTAGCGTGTCAGACAAACGGCAAACAAGGCCCAACCTCAGCCTCTCAGCGACTTTTACATTGTTGCCAGTAGTCGCTACAACTACTTCTATCAGATGATTCGCTGGAGCAAAACACAACAGGTTTACAGCTCTAAAGGTCATTATGGTGCATCTGTTTGTGTCGTGCAGCGGGCCCAGGTCACTCCTTTGTGTAGAGTTAGCGGCAAGCTAACTCCATTTCGCGGCTCCTGTACTTGTTAAACTGGCCAGCAGACTTGTGTGTTAGCTGCTGGCACAAGGAAACTTTGCTTCTGAGTTTTAGGCAGGCTCTCGCGTCTTCTGCCGTAAAGAAGAAAGTGTGTGTCTGCTGTGAGCAGGCCACACAAGAGAGCAGAGAGCTGCTCCAGCTCCATGGGTGGAGCTTCACACTTTGGGTACAAAACCCCAGGGCTCAGGTTTCTTGGAGTCTTGAAACATGTGGTAAACTGTGGTCCACATGAAGTCCCAACAACAGGGATATAGACAAGCTTTAATGTCACAGCATAAAATAAGAGGACCTCCCAGTGAAATGAGACATCACTGGGCTCAAGGACATGAGGCAAAGGACCAAGGTTGCATTATATTTGAAGAATTCAAATTCACACCAAATAGCTTTTATTCTGTTATCTGTCCAAAACAATTACACATGTAGGTCATGATGTACATTATTTGACACAATTTTTTTCTAATAAAAAAGAAGGCCTGAGCATATACGATCACTAATTAAACTCCAAAAATATCCATTACTATTGGTGTTAAAATATTTTAGTCAAAAACTTGATATAATACTCTTTGCTGAATAAAATTTTGTTCCTACCAATATGACTGTCAATCATTTTTTTTGTAACTTTACTGGCTTAAAATTGAGATTATGTCTGTTGAACAGGTCACTGTGACTCCAGCACCCTCCTTAGATTACACCCTCACCCCTCTCTCTGGTGACCAGTACACATCCTGTCTGTGTGCCAATGAACGCAAGACACTCAGCTGGACCATGGCACCTTCAGTCTTAGGTAAGTGTCACACCTTTATCCTTGTGTGCAGAGATTTTGTTAATACAATCAGAGATTGCTAAAATATTATATATAAACTGCTACTCCAATTTTGTTTCTGATTTTCCAGTGTTCTGTATTTCGTGGTAATTCAAAATAAATCCATGACAACAAACTGACTAAAGCGACTGACTAAACCTGATTTAAATTGTAGAACTTGTAAGATGTGTTCTAGGACTTTCATGAACATGAAAGAAACTTTAATGTAATTTTTGTATCTATTGGACTATACCGTTGCTATGATATGCCATTCATGTAAATGACCATTTAGAAACATGTATTACAACAAAATATTTTTGCTCTATATTTTCCTCTCTGCTCTATATAAACTTGTCAGGCTGAGTGATAAGAAAATATATTAATTAGACTAAAATAAATTATAAAAAAGACTAGAAGGGATTTTCTATTTATTCCCTACACATTTCATTCCTCCAAACTGTGTCATGGTGGAGAGGGATCCACCGAAATAAAACACTCCAAGCTCTAAGAAGTTTTATGTAGATAACTGATCTTCATACATGTTTTTATGATCATTTTTAGGGGTCGTGAATGTGTCAGTGAGTGCTGAAGCTGTGGCATCCCACGGGTCATGTGGCTATGACATTGTGACCGTGCCAGAGAGAGGTCGCGTTGATGTGGTCACACGATCTCTCATAGTGAAGGTGGGTACCTTAAATACAAGACGACAAAGAAAAAAGTGTATACTGTACATTTGATGACAAAATAAATGATCAGCTTTGACAGAGCACATGTGCTACTTACATGATTTTCCACCTCTTTCCCTCTCAGGCTGAGGGAACTGAGATGACAAAGACTCACAACTGGCTGCTCTGCCCAAAAGGTCAGTATGGTTAAGACCAGGGGCCAGATGCATAAACGATGCGTACGCACAAAAACCATGCATACGCCATTTCCCGCACATAAACTGGTATTTATAAGAACAGAATGTGTGGTGAGAACCTCACACAGTCTTCAGACTAGCATACACATGTTTTTCTAAAGCTATCTGAGTGTGATGTGATGTGAAGATGAAATATAAGGTGAGAGACGCAATCTTTAGTAAAACATGGTTTAAGTTGATAACCAGTTACACTGACTGTGTGATTTTTGTTATACAGAGATTTGTAAAATGCCAATCAAACGCACATTTAGAAATGCAACATTGATTAATTACTTTTGTGTGATTCATTTTATCATTCTTTTAATTTACATAGAGTCAACGTTTGATTTTGCTGTTAGTATTCTTTTTATTTTATCCTTAGTTGAGACACACCTTGTAAAGTCGGTTTACATATGAGAGCTACAAACTAATCATTAATTGTATATCTGACATATCACTGCCGACAATGGTTTACAGACAGCTGTTCTGCTGTTGGAGAACCTTGCTGGTGCAAAACTTCTTTCCTGTTTGTTTCACTGGCAGGTGTACAGACTGGTGGAG